>NW_021319795.1:0-3063 GCF_001605985.2 Dendrobium catenatum | reverse complement strand
TGGATGTTGAATATTGGTAGATTAATACATATAAAAAATGTATTGCTAGTTTACATCAAACGGTGGTGATTGAATCAAGTTTTTCTCTTTGTAGGAGCGGGTTTAATTAATGACTCAGACCTGAAAATCTGACAAGAATCATACACGAATAATCTAAATCCGGGTCGACCCAATTAACAAACTGGTTGGGTTCAAGGCGTAATTCTCGACCTGTTTTAAAAATTGGGTCATGTTCGAGTCATACCTGGAATTGACATGAGTTCGGCCTGCGTCCCCCCTCTCGCACCGCACTGTGAAGCAACTTGCACCTCGGTCACGCTTGTCTGCCTCGCCACCATGCTCACTTGCACTCGCAATCTTGCACCTGCACCTGCTCGGGGACGTCGAGCTCTCGCCCCCTCGCCTGATCGAGGCCTTGATTTTTTTTTGCTCGCACTTCGGTCAGATTAGTTTAAGAAGGATCAGCTTTTGGTTGGATCTAAACCCGCGCCGAAAATCCATTTTAACACCTCTAATTTTGTGGGAGTATATAAAGGGTAATAAGAAGATCAGTATCAGATCTAGACGACTATCATATCTCAGTAGTTGGTATGTGTCAGACGATCATCGATGAGAAATATTAGAGATTTGCTAATATTACGAGATAAGCTTAGTCATTCTCCTTATATGAGGGGAGGTAAAGTGTTGAAGATGATGGGTTGATCAAATTTGTTAGTGCACCATAATTAATTTACACCTTTGAGTATCTTGAAGAATGACAAATATTTTATTATCAAAAGATAGACTCTCATGCTATCAAAAGAAAAACCAAATTATTCGAGTCATCGCCTAATGAGAATGCAAATCGTTGAAGACACCAGTTAATATCATCACCATATGCGACGTCATCCATAATTTATATTTATTATTTGGTATTAATATAATCCCCCATTATGACGATAAGATCCTTTGAAATATTGGATTACTATAGTGAAATTATTTTACTTAGGCTAAGTCACATAATTATTTTTGTTGTGGATTGAAATATTCGTGGCGGTAGAGAAATAAAGAGCTTAATGTCTTGCATACATACATATAAAGAGAGTGGAGTGCGGGAGGCATAAGAGACGCCAAGATTTTTATGTGGAAAATCTTAAAAGAGAAAAACAATGGGCTAGATCCAGTTAAAATGATTCCACTAATATTTATTGTCAATTACTAATGATGCCCTTCCATTGGGGGAAGGCATTGTATGAATATATCATATATAGCACATTACATAGTTTGGGTTGAAAGAATCCATTGATAAGGGAGCGATTCTCAAGAGAACGTTTGACCTGTTCATTTGGCTGGAATGGTTTTATTTGGGAAATGGAGATCAAAGGAACTGTAGTCGGCAGGCGACGGAGGTTTGGAGAGACCGTAGTTGGAGAGCGACGGTGATCAGATGGATCATATTCGGTGGGCAATGGTGGTTAGAAGAACCATAGTCGGCGGGCGATAGAGGTAGATTGGTGCGGTCATATGTCAGGTGATAGTTTGGTGACGGTCGGGCAGAAGTCCGACGACGGTCCAGTAGGGTTGTAGTTCGGCAACAGTCAGCGATAGGGTGGTGGCCCTACTATGACTGGTGGAAGTCTGGAGGCAATCGGCGGCCAGATAGAAATATGGGGGCTTTCAACGGTCATGCAGTGGTTCGACTATGGTCGGGTGGAAGTCTAGCGGCGGTCGATAGCTGGGAGGTAGTCTGGTGGAGGTTTATAGTGGGATGAGCTCGAGTTCAAGCCTACTATATATCTGATGAGCCGAGGTCGATAAGGACACTACTCGACTTGTTTACACCGCTGTCTCCATATAGTGAGATCGGACTAAGGTGTCAAAATGGTTATTCGGGTCGAACTCAGATATGAAACGGGTCTAATTCAGGTGACCCGAACTCGACCTAATTTCCAGGGGGTTGAACCCGAACCAAAAGCAAACCCGGGTTGACCCTAAACCCGCTTACTCTAAGATTTTTTTTTTTTTGGTGGTGTCAGCAACAGCAAACTAGCAGAAAAATCAGTCATAAACGCTACAGCCCACAAGGCCCAACCACACAGGTCCACAACTTACATTTGTGAGTCAATTATTCTCTAGAAGTAGTATTGTTCAATTATGTCCAGAGCTGACCAGAGTTTGGAATTTCGATTTGGATTTCTATAGATCAAGTGTAATTTAGAAATTCCACTAGGAATGGCTCATGGACATTCTTTAGATAGGTTCCAAAAGTTTTTTGATTTTTTTTCCCCTGAAGTTTTGATATTTTTTTGTGGTTGTTTTAATGACTGATGTGACACGTCTGAATTATTTTCCGAACGCGTCCGAACATCACGCGTAATAATTTTTCCCTTTAATATAGATCCACCACTATGTACTATATCACACACATTAAATATAAAAAAATTTTAAACCTATTCTAATAAAATTTTGTTTGGAATATTATAACATAATTTATTTCTCAAAAATTTAAAACCAATTTAGATAGAATTTTGAATATCAAATTTGTTAATTTTTTTGCGATTAAATAGATTCAATAAAAAAAAAAAGAATTCTTACAAAATCAAATTGGTCAAAATTTAATTAATTTTGTCACTTAAGTTTAGTTATAGATTGAATTTTCAAATTAATGGAAATTAATCGGTTCAACAACACAGAACACACTGAGTAGACGCACAATAAGAAGGGATTCAAATTGGATTCTTCACAACTTTTGCATTGGCCTCTTATGGTTTATGGTATGATTGTTTATTGGTTTATGGTCAAATTACGTTTCTATGTTCTTTTTATATCAAATTTCTGACAATAATTTTTTTTCCTCTTAGATATAATGATAAAATTGGAAAGTAAAATTAAATATATTCGAAGGTAGAAAATTATTACCTTCTTGTTGATAAGACTAGAGAGGGAGTTGAAAGTAGGGGTGTCAATTCGAATTGACCCGGCTCTAAACGGGTCAACTCGAACCCGACCCGTTTTTGCAAAAGGGTCGATTATCTCAACCCGGACCCGACCCGCGTGGGTTGCCGGGTTGACACGACCCGACAC
>NW_021319794.1:31228-35085 GCF_001605985.2 Dendrobium catenatum | reverse complement strand
CAATAATGTTTGGAATCATCAAAACTATACAAATTGCATAAATGTAAAGTATGCAAATAGCAACTATCTTAACACATATACGTGAAAAGGTTGGAGCAGGTCCAATAGAAGATAAGATTAGAGAGAGTCACCTTAGATGGTTTGGTCACATAAAAAGGCAGCATTCCGATGAATCGGTTAGTAGAGTAGAGGTATTACATTTGACTTGTGTTAAGAAAGGTAGGGGTTGACCTAAAAAGACTTGGTTAGAGAATATTAGGAATTACCTTTATTTATTAGATTTAAACGAGAATTTGACTTTTAATTGGACACAATAGAGAAAAAGGATTCATGTAGCCGACCCCACGTATTGGGATAAAGGCTTGATGTTGTTGTTGTTGTTGTATAAAATTCATGATAATGTTTAAGATTGATTACACATATAAGTACAAAACATCACTTCATGCCATTCAGTTTTAAATACGTGCAAAAGATTGAGTAAAATGTCATTTTCAACATATTAGTCATAAATGATGTAAAATAAACATGTGGTATACCATATTGAGACATAACTGAGTATACAAACTTTTCAACATGTTGACTTTGTTTTTATACAAGATATATAAACAAATATAACTTATAGGATTATTCAAATGCATTGAAAATTTGAAAGTTGGAATATATACATGAAAGTTCATTAGGGATGTTAAGCCGTTATGAACTAGTCCCATGGCTAACAAAGAGGAGGGGTGAATTGGTATTTTAAAAAAAAATCTTTGGATCAAAATACAATCTTAAAATAAAAACCAAGATTCACCACAAAAATTAAAGTGCAAGAAATAAATGCATAAGCAATAATAAAGAGCACATAAATTTATAGTGCTTCGATCAACACGACTAGATCCTTACTTGGAGCAAATATTGTGAAACTCCTCATAAACTTCTCCCCTCACAATATCCTCTCTCTCTCTCTTTCTCTCCCTCTCCTCTAGGCTCTCTCTTGTCAAGACAATAGCAAAAGATAAACTCTTGGGTAGAACAAGAGCTCTTAAATAGAAGATTTTTAGAATAGCTCTTATTTTATACAAACTAACTTTATCGTCCAGGATGATCAACATAAATTTCGCTCAATAAGCCCGGACTGTTTGGGATGATTAAAAGGTTTTTGTTCATATTCTCTAGGCTGATAATATATCGTCCTATACGATTAAAATAAATCCTTGAATATCATCCAGACAATCACTCTGAAAGGATGTCTGGATGATAAAAAAATAGCTTGATCATCCATGTTGATCTCATGATTATCCTAGATGATTAGTTCAAATCTATGAAAATTATCAAAAGCGCCGCCCTGAATAGAAGCTGGCTGATGTCAATCATCCAAGAGATCATCCTGGATGATCCCGATATCATCCAGGACGATGTGATCATGCAATCAAAGCTTAATTTCTTTCTTAATTACTAATTAAATTTAGGCATAATTATGCTGCATCATAATGGATGATGTCCTGGATGATGTCCAAAAATTAAGAACACCTAAATAGACCTAGCGGCTGATTCTTTCTGATTTGAGCCTATCGTCCCGGCCGATACATATATCATCCAAGATAATGTGCTAATTATGGTTGACTCAATTTGGATGCTGTAATTAGGGTTTTGTTTTTGAATATATCATCCAAGATGATTTATGGATCATCCTGGTTGATATTACCAAAAATAAAGGCTACTTAGCATCAGGAACCACATCTTTATAATAGACTCAAGAAAGGGAAAAAAATTACAAACTGACTTAGACCTAGTCTATCCAATCTTGAACTGGTTCAAATTGCAGTCTTGATCTTATGGACTTGAAATGTTAATAGGCAAGGCAGTCGTAGAGAAACAGAAGTGTTTGCTATCATCAACATTCTATTTCTTGAAATTATATATGTAACAATCTGCCTCTTTTTTATGATGGCAAAAACAAAAATAATTAAAGCACTTCAAGAACAGTTTAAAAGAAACAGTGAGAAGAAACAAACATAGTTTTAACTATCCAATAATATAATCAAACTATAAAGCAACTAGTACAACTAACTACTCCCCCTTTTGACATCACCAAAAGGAGGAAAGTAAAACATAAACAAAGTAGAGACTAAAAATAGAAAAAAAACTACAATAAAAAAAATATAAAAGAAACAAAATAATAAAAAAATGGCCCCTGATCATCTGATGGAGGTGGAGGTGGTGGTGGAGGGTGAAAGTAACTAGAAAAGGTGGCAAATTGCTCTCCAAACTATGCCATATTCTAGTCGTGCTTGTGTTGCAAGTGAATAATATTCTCAGTATGATACTGCTTTTATGCAATAACGTAAGTCTCAAAATGTGCCTCTTACTGGTCAAATCACTCAACCAGCTGATCCAACTGAGAGTGCTGGTAGAGTGGAGCATATGTAGGAATAGGAGCGGGAGCCTCCTCCTTCCCAGCTCCCTCAGCTTCCTTGTCTCGTAGGTGGAGACGAGTACTGTGAAGAGTGTGGAAAGAATTATTTGAGTAGAAAATAGGCTAAAAGTTGGGCGGTGCAGGATATTAGAGATTGTGAAAGTTCTCTGATGGCACTTGAAAGTGCTCTGATACCAATTGAAAGTTTGTTACGGATGTTAAGCCCTATAGAACTGGCCCAAGGCTAAATAAAAGAGAGATGAATTGGATAACTTTAAAATCAAAGATAAAACTAAATCCAAAATCACCACGGAAAAATAAGTGCGGAAGAAAATAATACGGAAGCAATAATATTAAAAGAACACACTGGATTTATAGTGGTTCGGTCAAACCTTGACCTACGTCCACTCCTTGGAGGAACCCTCCAAGTATTGCACTAAAATGTGACTCTCCTTTAGCCCCCACAGCTAGGTGGAGAAGCCCTTACAAAATCACTTCCACCATCCCCGGTGCGGCGGAGTTCCCGGGTCCTTTGACACCAAAGAGATCTTCTTCTTTGTGAACTTACCTCGAAACAAGCCTTGAATCTGATGGTACTACGGTGCGAGTTCATCAGAGCAACCGTGTGGAATCCCCTCCACACTCCCTTGAGTTCCTCCCCCTCACAGGATCTTCTCCTTCTTAAACTCCACCCTTTCTTCTCCCCCTTTCAAGCTCTCTCTTCAAGTTTCCCCCACATGAATGAAGCTACAATGGCTGTAAAAGACACTTAACAAGTGCCTTGACAAAGCTTAAATAGAAGTGCTCAAAACAAAATCATTAATGCAAGTTACTGACATTATCATCCAGGATGATAGGCATATTATCCTGTACGATCAGTACAATTTAAGCCCAATTAGCTGGGACGATTTGAGAGGATCAGAAAAAGATTATTCATTTCATCCAGGATGATAATATATCATCCTGGACGATCAGTACAAATCGTGGAATATCGTCTTGAACATCACCCTAAAAAATTGCTATCCGGTGTCCAATAGTCCAGCACATCGGCCAGAACAATTTGGCGATCGTCCAGGCCAATTTGATCGTGAAATCAAGTCATAATTGCTTTCCTTAAATTCAAGAGAAAATTTAGAAAAATTGACCTGGATCGTCTGGGATGATATTTTATAGTCTTGGATGATCCACCTGGACGATGTCCAAAAATATGTTATTTCTAATTAGATTTGGCGGTACATTCTTTCTGAATTGATCCTATCATCCTAGATGATTCAAAATCGTCCAGGACAATGTGTTTTGCATAATGATGGATGCTTTAATGAGGATGCAATAATTAGGGTTTTTTTCTTTTGGACAGATCGTCCCGGACGATATAAATATCGTCTCGGACGATGTTACAAAAAATAGAAATCTTTAGGGAGCAACAAAAAATCTTCCAAGTTACAAAACATCAGGA
>NW_021319794.1:0-31128 GCF_001605985.2 Dendrobium catenatum | reverse complement strand
TCTCCACTCATCTAGCATATTTTTAGTCTTCAAAATAATTTTAAAAAGTTTAGTAAGCCAAGAAATCCCATCATCTCCTAAGAATTTCTACACCTCTATTGGAATATCATCAGGTCCAACTGTTTTCCACCCTTCATTTTCTTTAAAGCCTCTCTAACTTCAATTTTACTAATACGCCAATAAAAATAGAAATCTTTATTTTCATTTAGGGTGCTAAGGTCACTATAATCAATCTTATTTTCACAATCTTCATTAAATAGTTTAGCAAAATATTTCATCCACCTTTGTTTAATATCATCTTCTAAGAAAAGTGGAGGGTTGCGTTAGGCAGTCGACAGCCAGCGTAAAAATTGTCGAATAATAATGACATGAATCCTTTAAGAAATTGTGTTATCATGAATTTTATATATTCATAAATTTGTAAACCATAATATATTGAATTCTAGCACATATCTCTCTCTCTTTATCTCTCTCTCTCTCTTTCTCCCTCTCTCTCTTCACATTACTTGTGAGGTAATGATGGTGTTTATTGATAGTTAAAACAAAGGAATTTAGCAGCCTCTATTACTTCCAAATGGAGGTGTTATGGTCGAAATGAATTTTCACTTGCTCCAGTGAGGTATGTGTTCTTAAACATAAATTGCCCTAGGTCTCAGAAGCAATTGGTTATGTGCTTTTCCATCTTTTGGTCCATTTAGTAACTCTTATATTTATTTTATATTTTTATCCTGAAAACCCAAAAGTGATCATATGCATTAATATGATATATCGCTTGTTTTTTATTCACATCTATGTGTATGTTAAATGTTTAGTGACAATGATTGCAATCCTACACAACATTAGCAAAACCTAAGGACAATAATTAAGACATGTCAAATTAACTTAGACTAAATCTAGGATTCATACACACATCCTTTAGGGTTGAAACATCAAATATAGAGAACATAATGACATTACACCCAAGTATTAATATATATCATTTATTTGACATCAATCAATCTCAAAGACTAATTAGCTATTCATTAACCATTCTCTAAGGTTTCAAAATTACAATAATTAATCATAATTTAAATTTTTTTTGCTAATATTTAATTAACTTATAATCAATAACTAATTAAATAAATTTATTAAAAATAAAACAAAAATCAAAGATATAAAACAAATTTTAATAAAAAAAAAACAAAATAAAGGCAAAATATTTTTAATCTAAATTTAAAATAAAAATTTTCAATTAAATTGTCAAAAAAAGGAACAATAATTTGGTGGATTAAATAATTAAAAAATTCCAAAATCCAATAATTAAGTAAAGTTTCAGAGAATATCAAATTTATCCCTTAAAATTAGTAATCAATAAATTTACCTAAAAATTATCAACCCTTAAGTTTAGCAAATTAAATCAATTAACACTAATGGTTACTATTGGGTAACTCGAGCCTAAAAGGCTATTTACATAGCCCCATGAATGGTGAAATAAAATTCACTGCCCTGGTGTAAATAGAGGTAGTAATCATTCAACACTTAGAACAAACTTTAAAATAAACTTCGAGACATTAATATTTAAACTCAAATCAAGATTCCTTAGGCTTATAAAAAATATCACACAAAACAACTAAAAATGTCTACCTAGTATATCACATATCTAAGCCACACAACCTGATACAAACACTCTAAATGGCTTTTTAGGTCAGCCAACCTTAGGTTTAGGCTAGGCCCATGCTTTCTTTTCTTAAAATTGTGCAACAAATTTTTCATGGTCTTCATTGCTTGATAGTTGTATTGACTTGATTGATGTGATGCTATGAAATGTGTTAATTTGTTTATGAAATAATTGAATTGATGTGATGAGCATTAAATTACTCCTAGGTTTGGAAGGATCTAGATGCTCATAGAATATTCAACAGGTTTCCATGCTCATGCTAATACAGATTAAGATCTCCCCTAGAGCCACTAAGGAACTAGAGAAGAAACATATTGATGATGATGAACATATTTCTTAGAGCAACCTTTGTGAATCCCTCATAACTTCCCTCAAAAGGATTTCTCTCTCTCAATCTCTCTATCTTCCTTCTCTAAACTCTATCTCATATCTCCTTCACAATAAAAGATTATTTCAAGTGATAATGAGAGAACATAAACAGAACGCCTCCAAAAGAAGCCTTTAATTTTAATTATATGCTACTGATCATCTAGTATAATTGATAAATCCTCATATATGATTAGTACAAATTAGCCATTTAAGCTAGGATGAATTGCATTGCCCTGTATGATTAGTTCAAGAGAAATAGGCAGATCATCATATATAATAAAAATATCATCCTAGATGATTAGTACAAAATTATTAAACTTCAACCAGTATGATGCTCGTCGATGCCTTATCATCCCATGCACTTATCTATCATCTAATATGATAAGGGTCTATTATCAAGGATGATCAGTTGAAAAATTATTCTATTCATCTAGTACAATATGTGGCGATCCCTTATTGTTCAATAATTATTCTCTATCATCCAGGATGATTATCATGTACGATTGTATTAAATTATATTTTACCATAACTATTCTCCTAATTAGAAGATTATATTAGGCCTGACTATCCTTAATCATTAAGGATGATCTACATCATCCTGTATGATTAGAACAAAAATTAAAATATTACTTAAATTATGATTCCAAAATTTTAATTGATTGTCCTATATGATTTGGATCATACTGTACATTTACTTTAATTAGACGTAATTAATAGGGATGCCTTAATTAGGGTTTCTATTTTTAACTAATCTTCCAATACAGTTTGAAATCAATTTGTATAATTTTGTGAAAAAATAGATTATACTCTAACTCAAAAAATTACTCCCCTGAGTGTGTGTGTGCAATGTTACTTAGCATGAGGTTCACTAGGTACAATACTTGACTCAAGAAACACAAAAGATTCATTAAAATTAAACTTACAGACATACCTCAACCATTATCTACTCAATATTGTGCTGATTGGATTTGTAAGTGAACTTGTGGACCAAAAAAGTTTGTGGGTTGAGAAAATAAAATAGATATGCAATGATAGGAGTAGTAAAGAAATAATAAAATTTGATATCATCAGAATCCTTATACATTGGTGCAGATTTACAATAATCTAACCCTTTTTTATGATAGGAAATATTGTTGTTAATAAATTTCAAAGCAAATTTTTATTTTTTTATTTTTTTAAATGAGACATAAAAATTAGAACATAAAAGAGAAAAACAAATTTGACTAGAACACAAGTAAACAACAATACACTACTGCCACATTTGACATCACAGAAAAGAAAGAAAAAAGAAAAAAAAACTAAACACAACAAAATATAAAAAAGAAAACCAATACAAACATATAAATAGAAGCATTTACAAACTAGAAAAAGGAAGAACCTTGATCAGGTGGAGGGTGTGGTGGTGGTTGATAAAAGTAACAGTGAAGAGAGATAAACTACTCGCCAAACTAGGCCATATCATAGTCATGCTACTGTTGTTGCTGGGCTACATATGCATTAAATCTACCGCCTATAGATCAAATTGTTCGATTAACTAATCAATTCTAGTTTGCTGGAGGATACTGGAAGGTATAGGAATCTTTACTTCCACCTCCTTTTTTGGGCGATCACCATAATGAATGTTATGGTAACGAGCACTATGATGAACATGGAAGGAGCTATTGGAATAAAATATTAGAATGTGATTAGGTGGCGTTGGATATTGAAGGTTGTAATTAGATTCCAGAACAAAGGAAATGAGATGTCCTAAAGCTAAATTGGGTAATCTCTTATGGTTGGATCTCAAATGACTACAAGATTTTCAAAGTAGAGAATAAGAAGGTCAGCTGTATTAAAGTCTATTTTAACCATTATGAAATAAGTCATAAGGGACCATATAGGGGTAATCCTTATCCTATCAATAGTTTTTGTAATTATGGAGATACAAATAATATGCTGGATCACCCTAGCATTTTTTACTAGAATGTTAACAACATAAATTTGAGATTTAACATTAGATTCTCTTAAAATAATTGTGGCTTGGGTCCAATTAGAATTAGAATTTGTAGCTTTTTTTTTTTGAAAGAAATGCAAGAATGCATTAAGAAAAAAGAACCAAAAACCAACAATTTAAGTCAAACCTAAAGCATCACATTCCTCCTTCAAGCAATACAAGAAAGAAGGAGGAATAAAAGCATCATGAAGATCTTCCCACAAAAAAGATCTAACTAGAGGAAAATTAGCACAAATACCCGCTAATTTGTTGCCGTCCCTATTCTAATGAGAAAAAACAAATTGCTTAAACTCAAGCAAGAAGGCCAAATTATCATCAATTAATCTACTAACTTTCCAATTTTTGACCGCATTTTGAAGCATCTTGATGATATTGAGGTTGTCTCCTTCAATTATCACCCATTGAGCCTCATACATCCAACTTTGAACCACATTATTCAGCTGTAGAACCACAGGTAATTCCAAATATGATATGTCCCAGTGTAATGAATGATTTCCAAAAGCAAGTAAAAAACATCCCTTCTCATCTCTGGCAATGCCACCGATCCCAGTTGAATGATTCCTCAAAAGAGATGCATCTATATTAATTTTAAACCACCCGGGAGGTGGAGTATGCCAAGTAGAAAAAACAAAAGATGGTTAGCATCCCAGTTTTCCGGTTGGATATTTAAAAAGTTACTTCTCATAGCCAACGAAATAACATTAGCAGCAATGTAGTTATCTGAATCCTCAACTTGGCCATGTACTAACTTGCACCTGCTCTTCCAAACAAGACTAACCGTGGTACAAAAAATATTTACTGAAAGAGAATTATTCCCCACATGTCTCCGAAGACCATCCAAGCATTCATCAAAACTATTAAAAACTGGAACTAGAAAGCCCCAACTATTAAGCAAAGAAATAACCTTCCTGAGCTTCGAACATTTCCCAACTAAGTGGCTGTTATCTTCATCTTCATCGCAACCCCTTGGACAACCAGAGAAATTGTTAAGTTTCCTCTTCACAAGAAAAGAGTTAGAGGGAATGGAATCAATACAAAGTATCCACCAAAAAAGATCAATTTTCAGTTTTAACTTAAGTTTCTTCATCAATTCCACTCAGCAGTCTCTTCCATATGAACCATAGCATCCTCATACGCCAAGGCTGTAATTGAATTTCCCGTAAATTTACCTTTCAGTTCAATAATATCAGAAATCCTATCATTTCTGATAGGAATTCCACTAAAAAGGTACAAAAGCTGTTCACCGAAAACAACCCTCAATTTATCCTGATTCCAATGGCCATCAGAAATAAAAGAGCTAAGGAAGATATCTGAGTTTTCCTGAATATTGTCAAATGTAGGCCAAGACGCAATACATCTGTCCAAAATCTAGGAGTTCTGCATCTAGTTGATTGAATTACCATTGGGGAGATCTAATAATATTTTTCAAAAAAATGGATCCCGTAGTGATGATCTTCCAAGTCGAATAACATCCTTTCTTCACTGTTCCCAACCACAAGTCTCCTCCATACTTAGCTCTAAGAATAAGATTCAAAAGAGTATTTGGCTTCAAGTAAAAATTCCAAGAAAATTTGGCACGTAAAGGACCAACCTTCATAACTGCTGAAAATAAGCCTCTACCACCTTCATTCTTCAGTCTACATAGGAAATCCCAAGATGCATAATGCAGGCCAGTTTTACCATCATTTTTACTCCATAAGAACCCTCTACACATCTTATCTAATTCCTTTAGAATACTAAAAGGAACCAACGACATAGTGGATAAAAACATAGGAAGAGAAAGAAATGCTGATTTAGTTAAAACCAGTTTACCTTCAAGTGAAATGTTCTTTTTGCCCCAAGTATTCAGTTTGCTAGCAGCTGCTTCCAATAAAACCTGGAAATCCAAAGCCTTCATTCTTCTCAAGATCATTTTTACACCGAGATAGCTGAGTTCCTTCACAACCGTGAAATTGAGCTGTTTAACAACCTTTTCCTGAATACTCCTCCTGGTGTTCTTTCCAAAAAGAATCATGGACTTAGTAGTGTTGACCTTTTGTCCCGTCCAAGCACAATAACTGGAAATAATCTTCTTTAACTCCTTAACCTCTTTCAACTTAGCCTCCGGGAAGATTAAAATGTCATCCGCATAGAGTAAGTGGGAAACTCTAGGTGCTAAATGAGAGATAGAAATACCCAAACCATTTCTTTTTAATAATAAAGCATCAGAAAAAATTTGGGTAAAATGAATAGAAATGGTGATAAAGGGCAACTTTGCCTAAATCCACACTTTCCTTCAATCCATTCAGTCTTCTTCCCATTGATCAAAGTGCAATACTTGGGATTCAAAACACATTGCAAAATAAGTTCCAAAAATTTACAAGGGAAATTGAAACGAATGAGTGCTTGCCTTAACGTCTGCCAACCCATACTATCATAAGCTTTTTCCATGTCAAGCTTAATGGCTAACATCCCACTTCTACACTTGGACAACCTGAATTTGTGAAACACCTCCTGAGCCAAAAGCACATGATTAGATAAATAATGGCCTTTAATAAAAGTCTCTTGGTCCACCGAAGTGATTTTATGTAACTCTTTCTAATATATACAGTAGCATCTTCGCAATGATTTTATAGATAGTCATACACAAACTGATAGGACGGAAGTGAATAGGCTCTTGTGGACTTTTTATTTTTGGGATCAAAACAATCAATGTCTCTTTACAAGAACGATCCATAACTTCTGACTTCATGAAATGATCAACAGCTAGCCAAACATCACCTTTAACCATGTCCCAAATTGTCTTATACTGTTGGACATCTACAAACCTATGGAAAATGGTAGCAGGGATATCTGGTATGAAGAGTCCTAGGTGTCTTACCATGGTGCAGTTGCTTTGGTGAAGAGAATTTGGCTTAAAAACTGCTTGGGTAATCCACCGTCTGCTCTCAATTTAAAACTCAAGAGGTCCCTAAATGGTATCTTTTACTGGAGTAAGGCAAAGTTCATGAATCTGAATCTTTTAAGAGATAAATTGAAAAATGAAATTTTGGAAATTCAGCTGGAGGAGGATGAAGGGTGGATCTCTTTTGATAGATTACAACTTTTGAGGTTTAAAATTAATGAACTTAATGTTACTTTGGCTAGACTCAACACTTGGTGGAGACAAAAAGCTAAAGCAAGATAGATGGACGAAGGTGATAGAAATTCATCTTTTTTTCATACCTTTGCCAATGCTAAAAGAAGTAACAACTGGATTAGTCATATTAAGACTAAGGATGGCATTATTTTGGAAGAAGAAGCAGTTATCTAGAAGACCTTCTCAGATTTCTTCAAGTTGAAATGGCAACACAAAAAATGCTCATTAGATGGGTGGCCGAATCCATCGTCTGTCATTAGTAATGTTGACCAAATTAATCTTGATGCTGAGTTTACTAGGGAGGAGTTACAGGAGGTTGAGGAAAATTTGGTGCATTTCACCAGGATTGGACGGGGTGACATTCTCGTTTTTTAGGATTTGTAGCTTGAATGTGAATTTTGTCACCAGTAGTTGAAAGATGGAGAAATTCATATTGGTCCTGCTAGGTGATCTCTACTGGTAAGACTAAGAATGCTGACTTCATATTGATCTTAATAACAAAGGATAGGATGGAAGTACCCTCACTATTAATTCTTAGGCTTGCAAAAAATTCAAAAAAGTAATTTAGAATTAAAGGGAAAAGCCAAAGTAAGGATGAATCCAAGAGTAGTATGAGCCAAATATTAAAGCAATTGAAAAGTTAATACCTCTTAGTTGACTATCCTAGATGGGTTAATCCCAACATTTTTGTTACAATGATACACTTCTTTTTCAACTTCTTCAGTCAATCTAGGATCTATAAGTATCCTAAAGGATTTACCAGTGAGGGCTCTTGACCACTTTCCACCAACCATTACAATAGTATAAATTCAAGAAGTAAGAAAAAATATTAGAATGGTCTAAAGAATTTGAAGAAAACCAACTATTTATAAAGAAGCCTCCATATCATATAGTATGATCGAGATATCATCCTTAATGATCAAACACGATCAATTTGTTTAAAGGATTGGTCAAAAAGTTTGTTCATATCATACAGTTCGATCAATAATTGAATTGAACAACTAGACATAGAGTGATCATCTGGAGGAGTAATCTTATATGACAGTTGAATAATTAGATTGTACAAGATGGACACATGTATCATCCTGAATGATGTGTAACAATGGACAAGCCAAATAGCATTCAAATCATCCAATGACTCCTCACATATGGATTGTCTAATACAATGTATCAATCATACGAGATGATCACCAATAATTGGTGTATACAAGTTGTTGTATTTATTATGATCTGAGAAGTGTATCTTTGTTCATATCATATAAGAGAATATTTATCATCCAAGATAATTTGATTAAAATAAAAAAAAATTCAAGATATGGAATGTGTCAATAAGGAGGATTCCAAAAAAATAAAAAAATAAAAAAAAAACATAAAACAATATAAAATCAAATAAAAACTAGGCATAAATCAAAATAGAAGAACATATATTTTTTTTTAAATTAATCAACTCTAGTAAATGATAAATTTCCCTTGTGAGTAGATTAAAAATTAGCGGAAATGAATTAATAATTCTAAAATTCAAAAAGGATAGATAACTAATTATTTAGACCTTAGCTCGGACTCCATACAGGTTAAAAGGCCTTGTAAATAAAAATATAATTAAGAAAAGAAATTAGATAAGAAGAGTGAACTTTTCAAACTTCTCTTTAGAAAAATATATGATAGAATAATATTGAAAAGTAAACAATAAAAAATCTCTTGAAATTTCAATAGCTTCAATAGTTAAAGCTTGCTCCATATCGATTTTAAAAGAAACAATCCCTTTAGATGATTTAGAATACCTGAATTTGTGGAATAACTCTTGAGCAACTAACACATGGTCCGAGATAGACTTGCCTTAAATTAAAGCCACCTGCTTCTCCAAGATGAGTTTAGGGACAACTGAAATTAACCTGTTCAAAATAACTTTTGCCGCCACCTTGTATACTAAATTGCACAACCTAATAGGTTTGAAATTTGATAGATGCAAAGGATTTGAAACTTTTGGAATGAGAACAATTAAAGTATCTTCCCAAGATTTACCCATCTCACCAAGATAAATAAATTGATTAATAGCATTCACAAAGTCAACTTTGATGATGTTCCAATAGGTGTTGATAAATGAGTAAGAAATGCCATCACAACAGGAGGCAATGTTACCACCCAATTGATAAAGAAATACCTTAATCTCCTCCACCGTGAACTCCATTACTAGCAATTTTCTATCATTATCATTCAAAGCATTCCTTGGCAAATGCCACCCTTCCGTTGTACAATTCCTTTGTCTCCATTTTTGGCTTACAAACTAAAGGTCTTCTTCAATTTGATCCAGCTCCTTCAACACATTTCCATTATCATCCTTTATCTTAACAATCTTGTTCGACTCCTCCTAGCACTAGCAAAAGAATGGAAAAACTTTGAATTAGTATCACCATTAACCATCCATTTGACCTTTGCTCTTTGTTTCCACCATGCATTCATCCGTGCCATAGTAAAATTGAGTTCAATCACCTTAGCTTTCAATATCTAATATTATTCTTCAGTTGGCAGTCCCATATCTGATTCCTTTATTTGTAATTTCAAAATATCTTCCATCAAGCTTTCTTTCAGAAGGTTCAAGTTTTTCAACTTATCCTTACTCCACAAGAAAAAATATTTTAATCCTCTTTAAACTTAAAATTCAATTTTTGAGAGTAATTACCCAAATAAGATTTGTTCCACTCCTTGTTTATCAAAGATAAAGTGGTCAGATAAGATACCCAAACATTCTCAAATTTAATGATCTTCTTAGATGATGGTTTAAAGTCAAAGAAGTTAAGAATAAATGGACAACGATCGGAAGCTATTCTAGCTAGGTGCCTAACAACCAAATGAGAAGAAGAGTTTAAAGCCATTGAGTTAAGGAAGCACTTGTCTAATCTTTCCAGGATACGAGCCCCTCCAAACTTGTTATTACACCAAGTAAACTGAGGGACAATAAATCCTACCTCATGGTAATCATTATTAGCAAAGAAAGCCTTCATTTATTTAGGCCCTAGAACAAATTGAAACCTTCTCCCTACTCTCTTGTCTTCCTTGGAAGTGAGACAATTGAAATCTCCACCCACCATCATTGGATACTCTTTTGTAGAGTGCAATTCCAAAATCTGTCAAAGCTCTCTCATTTTATACATGCCTAAATTACCATATACCGAAGCAACCCTCCATTTACCTTTACTGATAATTTATAGATCTCCAATGATACATTGGGAAGAAGAATCAACCAATGAAAAATCATCCAGATTAAAATTCCATAAGACTATAATGCCACCTGATAACCCATCCGAAGGAACCATAATATAACCCAATCCATCATCAATAAGCAACTTGATGTCTTTTATATCAAAGGAAGTAAATTTAGTCTCCAACAACCCCAAAAATAGAATACTATTCCATTTAATAAACTCTTTAAGGAATAGGGAAGCGCATTTCTTTCTTGCTCCCCTATAATTCTAGAATGCTAAAGAATTCATTAATGTATGAGAGGGGAAGAACTCCCCATAATACCTTTCATTTCCATCTCCATTCTTCTACTCCTCGGGTTCGTACTGATTGGCCCAAGGTCATTCAATTGCTTTGACTTCTTTTTTTTTAACAAGATTGGAATCATCATCTCTACATCGAACCGCAGAATCTATATTTTGGATCAAGTTTTCACTTTTATTCTCATCAGGTGGTCCTACCATAATCAGCATATCATCTACATTATTATAAATAATTTCACCATCTTAAATGGGATCATCTAATACAATGTATGTATTTTCAATTATTGAAAAGTTAATATACTCCATCCCATATGGTACAAATACCTTAGGAGAAACATTGCTGATAGCCCAAGAGGATTTAACTCCAGTTGCTTCAGGGTCAAGGATGATATAAACTATAACATCACTAGCTTTTGATGTATCAGATTCAATCTTTTTATCTAGAACATAATCTTCTTCTACCATTGATTCTTTAGCATTAGTTTTCCTTACATTTGTTTTTCTCCACACCACTTTATTCAAGGGGTGTTGAATAACTTTTTTTAAAATTACTTTTAGCCATCTTTCTTTAATGGTTTACTACCAACCATTAACTATAGCCTGCTACTTCATTGCTCTCGCCATCACCAACATTATTTTGGATTTATCTCACTTCATCTGGGATTTTACAATAAGCTATCTCTCTTGAAGCTTGGTTTCTAATTCACCTTCTCTGCAAACATCCTTTTTCTGTCCAATCAAGCCACATTGAAAAAAAAGTTGGGAATGCATTCATATTCTATCTTCCGATAGAAATTTTTGGAACTACCTTCCACCAAACTCCTTCTGATAACTTTGTATCAAGCTTAATGCAGACACAAACCTTTTTGAACTGTCTTCTTCACCATTAAAACAGTTCCTAATTCTTAAAGCTCACCCTTCTCCTTATTATGGTGAGCTTTAAGAATTGGGCAATTATAATTTAAATTCCCTAGCTTCCTGCATTAAAAACAAATAATATCAAAGGAAAATTAAAATTTTTATTATTCCTATCCTTGTTCCATTTCTAATGATACTTTTTATTTTTCCTTAAGAATCTCTTGAATTGCCTACTTTTTAAAGCAATGTCATCATTTTTAGAACCAGAAGAATTAGTGTTAGAATCATTAGCCTTTAAGGCAACAATTTTATCTTTTTTCTTCTCACCAGCATTAAGCTGCCTTTGGTTCACTCCTTGCTTGTAAGAAATAAGTGATCCAAGTAAGTTATCAATTGAATAATCATTTAGATCCTTATATTTAGTAATCATAGTAATTTTTTACATCAAAGGAAGAAGGTAAACATCTGAGGATCTTGTTAACTTTTTAAGAATTTGTGTGTTCTCCTCCTAAGGCATGTAAGGATGTAATAATTTGTGTAAACCTAGTATATATTTTAGAAATAGATTTGCTAGTTTTCATGCAGAAAAGTTTATAATCATGAAAAAGAATGTTCAGCCTAGATTGTTGAACTTCCTTGGTTCCTTCATGAGTAAAATATAGTTTGTCCCAAATCTCTATTCCAGTTGTTCAAATGGAAACACACATATAATCTTCATTATTTAAGGTACAAAAAATTAGTTCATACATTCTACATTCAGTTGTGCAAAATCTCAATCATTAGTAGTCCATTCAAAAAAAGGGATTTAAGTTTTAACACCAATTAGTAATCTAAAGTATAAAGAACAACCATCCTAAACTAGCATCTACATACAGTAATCAATTGATTGTGAAAAGGTGGATATGCAAGTTTTCCAAAAATCAAAAGAAATATTATCAAAAAGAGGTGGTCTAAAAATTGAATATACTTCATCAGTGTTTCTATTTCAAATGTTATCCATGGATAATAATTCAAAATTTTACTAAAACTTGATCTTATGCATCTGACTTTTATACAACTTACAAGTTCTTGAGGGGTGTTAAACCATAAAAAACTTGTCTTTAGGCTAAACAAAAGGGGGGTGAATTGGTTATTTAAAAAGTTTCTTAATAAAAAAGAAAATATTTTTAAAATATTTATGGATATTTTAAAATAAAATAATTTATTTGAAAGCAAAACTAATATAATAATGACAATGATCAAAGATTTTTACCACATATCAAATCATAGAAAAATGCAAAAATTAAAATGAAAAAAAAATAGAAAGAACATACTAAAATTTATAGTTGATCAGTCAACTTGACCTACATCCACTTCTTGGAGACTCCCTCTCCAAGTATTGCACAAAATAGAAATGACTCTCCTTTTTCTCCCACAATATGGTGGAGAAGCCCTTACAAATTCTTTCCACTGACCTTGTGAGGCAGAGAAAATTTTGAATCCTTTTACTTCCTCTTGGAGTAGGCAAAGAATGTGAAAATCATTTTTAACCCACCTGGTGAAGGAAGAGAACCTAGGAATTCTCTTACTCTCACCTTGAGTAGGCAGAGAACCTAGAATTATTTTTCACCCACCTAGTGAAGGAAGAGAGCCTAGATCTGATGCTAATGAAGATCTACCCATTTGCTACTAAGGAACCAGTGAAGCAATATAATTCTTATAGCTTGCTTTATGAATCCCTCACAACTCCCCCTCATAAGGGTCTCTCTGTCTCTCTCTCGCATGCTCTCCCTCTTCCTTCTCTAAGCTCTCTCTTAGAAATCTTTTATAAAAAAACATTATCTCAAGTGACAATGAGCGAGCTTAAATGGAGAGCCTAAAAAATAAGCCCTAATTTTCAATTCTATGCTATTGATCAGCTAGTACAATTGATGGATTATCTTGTACAATAAGTACAAAATTATCTTTTCAACTATGAATAATTGCATTTCCAAGAATGATTAGTTAAAGAGAAATAGGAGGATCATCCTGTATGATAAAAATATAATCCTGGACAATTAGTATAAAGTGATTGAACTTTATCTAGTATAATGCCTGGTGATGCCTTATTATCCCATGCACTTCTCTATCATCTAGTACGATAGGTCTCTATCATTTTGGATGATTAGTTAAAAAATTATGATATTATTCTTGTATGATAAGTGGTTATATCTTATCAACCCAAACTAGTTCTTTATCATCCATGATGATAATTGATAGTATCAAATTATGTTTTACCATAATTGTTCTCCTAATCATATGATTAATTTAAGCATGATTGTCCTTAATCATCAAGGATGATCTAAATCATCCTATACGATTAGCATAAAAATCAAAATATTTCTTAAATTATGAATGATGACTATTTTTTTATAATTTGAATTTATCATCATGTACGATTTGGATCATTCTATATGATTAGTTTAATCACATAAATTTTTTACGTATGACCTAATTAAGGTTTTTATTTTTAACTAATCATCTAGTACAATTTGAAAATTTCCTAACAGCTAAGTCAAAAAATAAAAAATTATCTAACTCACCAAATTACTCTCCCTGAGTGTGTGTGTGCAAAGTTACTTAGCTTGAGGTCCATAAGGTATAATACATTACTCAAGAAAGATAGAAAATTACTTAGAATGATAATTCTAGTACTATTTACCATTTACTTGAATGTTGGTTTGTTAAGTCTAAAGGCCATGTTAGAAATGTTATTTCCTCTCTTATCCATTGGTTCCTTTGGTTGGGGAGGAATGAATCACATTTCAATGGGGTTGTTATGAATCATCAGAAAATCATCCATTAAATTAAGGATAAAGTGGCTGCTCTTTATTTTTCTAATTTTCTCTCGGTGAAGAATTTCAAGAACTATTTTTTTACCCTTTCTTCCTTTGGTTTTAACTTGAAGGTGGATAAGTTTCAAATAATGACTGGTTGCACTAATTGTTGTAAGTCTCATCCTAATTACTTTAAGTTGAATGTGGCTTGTGCTAAAGTTGGTACTATCTTTGGCTGTAGTGGTCTTATTAGAGATCATAATGGCAATTTCATTTTGGGTTTTACTGGCCCGATGAAGGATGGTGATACTAATTGTGCTTCTTTCTCTAGTGTTCTTCAAGGGTTAAATCTATCGCTACTCTTTCTCTTAGTAATATTGTTTTGGAGCCTGTTCCTTATTATGATTTAAATTTTTGTCTTATTATTATTTAAAATTTTCTCTTGATAAAGACGATAGTGTTTGTGCCTCTACTCTACTCTACATTAGGAGAAGCATTAGAAAGGTGTTGAATTCCCTTAACTACTCCTTTTCTATCATTCTGGATGAGGGGAATGCTTGTGCACTTGCATTGGCAATTTTTGGTAGTATGTTTAATGGTCTGAATGATCTTTTGTTTGTTCAATTGCCCGTTCATGTGCAGGGCCTTGTTATACTTGATCAAATCGGGTTACCTTATGTCTTTCTTTAATTTTGGTGGTCTTGCTCTATTTTTGTGGTAGTGGGTCTCCCGTCTTTCTCTTTGTGGCTCCCTTGCTATTTTGCTTAGTTTTTCTTATGCTTTTTCTATTATCTTTAGCTAGCTATGGCTTTATCCTTTATGGCTATTTTGGGGGTTTTTTGCGGCCTCTAAGCTCCCATCTGGTCTTTTTCTGATATGCCTGATGTATTGTTATTTGGTTTTCTCTATTTCTTCTTTTTCCTATAATGATTTCTATTTATACCTATTGATGCTTCTTGTTGATGTTATTTTACCCAGTGGTTTTTGGCTTGTTGCTGGGTTACTGGTTGTGGTGGCTCTCAGTTTGGTGGGTTGTGTTCATTATGAATTTGGTATTTTTACCAACTTCAATTAGTGCTTACAGCTTTATTGGATCTGGAATGGGATTGGTCTTCATTATTTGGTTTCTTCCTTGTGTTGGTTTTGGCTCATTTGATGGGTCTTGGATCCGAGCACTCATTCTACTTCCCGTTTGGTCTTTTTACTGCAGCCTGGGCCTAATATTGCTAGTGGTGAATGTGTTTCTTTGGTGGTTGAGGATAATTTCTATAAGCTTATTTTGTATATGCATCTTTTTCATGTGTGGAGTAGGAGTATTTTGACTTACAAACTGGCTTTGTTATGTGTTGGATCTGTGAAACTATTGGTTGTTGTTGCTTCCAGTTTTTTACTTAATTCTTTTTACGGTTCTGGGAACCTTACTTTGGCTGGTTGGTTGGACTTCCCGTGTGCTGCCTCTCAATCTTTGTATGTTCACCCCTCAGGTTGTTGTTTTACTATTATCCAGTGGAGGTCGTGTTAATACTACAATCATAAATTTTACTTATAATATCCTTGGGTTAACATTTTCTTACTTTTTGTTATTATAGTTCTTTTTTTTCTATTTGGCGAGTTATTTCTTATTCTTACAGTTTTTTACTTGTACAGATCTAAAGGCTGATAGGTTTTTTACTATAAAGTATAACTTTCAAGCTCATTATTCTTTTCTTCCCCCATTTCGTGTGCTCGCTCTTGAGCACCGTAGGATGTTTCTAGGTCTTCTTGTACTTTTGTGTAGTAGGGACCTTATGCTCGTAGGTTTTTTGGCTTTTTATTTTGTTTCTCTTTTGAGCAATAGAGAGCTCGAGGTCCCTTTAAGGACTTTGTATTATTTTTCTTATATTAATGCGTAGGCCCCTCCGTGGTTTTCCAAAAAATAAAAATAAAAAAAAAGAAAGATAAAAAATTCATTAAAATTTAAATTATATACAAACCTTAACCAATATCATTTCTATCTTGAGCTGATTGGTTTTGCAAGTGAACATGTGGACCTAAAATGTTACAAAGTAGGGAATACAAGATAGATATGCAATGAAAGGAGTAGTAAAGAAATAATAATAATTATTATCATCAAAATCATTATACTTTGGCCTAGATTTGCTACATATGATTTTATTTATATTTTACTATGATAATCATGTAGGTTATTTTAGAGTTTTCTTTTAAGTCTATATGTGTAATGTGATTGAGTCAAGTGTTATGAAAGTTAATCTTTAAAGTGGGATGTTAACCATCTAACTTGAAGTCCAAAGAAAAGGGAAACATCCCATAGTGTAGAATTCCCTTTTATATGGAGACACTTGTTAGAATGATTTGAAAATCAAAGGAGAAATGAAATAATCCTTTAGGGAAGAGTTCTTTTGATTTGGATAGTTTGACCCGCCAAATCCAAGGAGCTCATTGATTTAAAGAAGATGAAGAAGTGAAGAAAGAGAATACCCCCTTTCAAAATCACTTCCATCATTTTTAGGAAAATAATCTGGGTTGTTGTATGTAGTTCTTGGCCACTTGTAATTCCTGCAAACCTTGGGTTATAATTATGTGTTACTTTTCACATTTACTTTAAATTTATTCAATTTTTTATTGATTATTTATATTTCTTGTTCCATAGAAATTACATGATTTTCTAGGTTTTTTTCTTACATGTCACTTTTGATTTTGCCTTGAAATCCTTGGAAGATTGTGAGAAAATGATAATAACTTTTTGTACTCATATTAAATTAAGCATATTAGGCTCAACTAGAAGCTTAATCAATTTTAAAAATTAATCTCGAGAATGATTTGATAATTTGCATGCATTCATTTTGAACCTTCTCTACCTTTTTAGGAAGCTCCTCACCTGCGAGTTCTGGTAGACCACCTGGTCTATTAGGGTGTAGTTCATTCAAGAAGGCTTTGTGCAATCTATAAGAAAAAAAAAATTAAAACTTTTTAAAACTACTTCAAGGGGGCTAAAATTAAATATTTAACTGATAAATGTTTTACAAGGGAAAAAATACTAATTCCCAAGTAAAATCAAAAGATGATGTCCATATGTGGCTATAATTTTTAATTTAAGAAAATATATAACTACTCAGGATTATTGATGATGAAAGTTCATGAGTAGTGTTAAACCCTACAGAACTAGACCCAAGGTTAACCAAGAGTGGGTGAATTAGTTATTTTAAAAATTTCTTAATGAAAAAGAAAATATTTTTTAAATATTTTTTAATATTTTAAAATAAAATGATTTATACAAAAGTAAATCTAATTTAACAATGACAAAGATCAGAGATTTTGACCATAGATCAAATTATAGAAAATGTCAAAATTAAAATGCTAAAAAATAAATAGAATGAACATGCCAAAATTTATAGTGGTTTGGTCAACTTGACCTATGTACACTCCTTGGAGACTCTCTCTTTAAGTATTTCACTAAATAGAAGTGCATCTCCTTTTTCCTCCATATTAATGTAAAGATTCCCTTATAAAAGCTTTCCATCAACTCGGTGAGGTAGAGAACCTTAAGTCCTTTTACTCCCTCCTAGAATAGGCAGAGAACATAGAAATCCTTTTTCACTCAACTTGGTAAAGGCAGAGAACCATGGAATCCTTTTACTCCCACCTAGAGTAGGTAGAGAACCTAAAATCCTTTTTCACCTACCTGGTGAAGGAAGGAAATATGGATCTAATACAGATTAAGATCTCCCCAAGAGCCACTAAGGAACTAGAGAATAAACATAAAGATGATGATGAATATGTTTCTAAGAGTAACCTTTATGAATCCCTCACAACTTCCCTCAAAAGGATTTCTCTCTCTCAATCTCTCTGTCTTCCTTCTCTATTTAAGAGAACATAAATAGAGAGCCTCCAAAAGAAGCCTTAAATTTTAATTCTATGCTACTGATCATCTAGTATAATTGTTAAATCCTCATATATGATTAGTAAAAATTAGCCCTTTGAGCTAGGATAATTTGCGTTGCCCTGTATGATTAGTTCAAGAGAAACAGGCAGATCATCATGTATAATAAAAATATCATCATAAATGATTAGTATAAAATTATTGAAGTTCAACTAGTATGATGCCTGTCGTTGCCTTATCATCCCATTCACTTATCTATCATCTAGAATGATAAGGGTCTATTATCAAGGATGATCAGTTGAAAAATTATTCTATTCGTCTAGTATAATATGTGGCGATCCCTTATTCTTCAATAATTTTTCTCTATCATCTGAGATGATTATCATTGATTATCCTGTACGATCGTATCAAATTATATTTTACCATAACTATTCTCCTAATCACAAGATTATTTTAGGTCTGACTATCCTTAATCATTAAGGATGATCTACATCATCCTGTATGATTAGCACAAAAATTAAAATAATACTTAAATTATGATTGCCTATTATTTTTCAGAATTTTAATTGATCGTCCTATATGATTTGGATCAGACTGTACATTTACTTTAATTAGATGTAATTATTAGGGATGCCTTAATTAGGGTTTCTATTTTTAACTAATCTTCCAATATATTTTGAAAACAACTTGTATAATTTTGTAAAAAAAAAAGATAATTTTCTAACTCAAAAAATTACTCCCCTGAGTGTGTGTGTGAAAAGTTACTTAGCTTGAGATTCACTAGGTATAAGACTTGACTCAAGAATGACAAAAATTCATTAAAATTTAACTTACAGACAAACCTCAACCATTATTTACTTAATAATGTGCTGATTGGCTTTGTAAGTGAACTTGTGGACCATAAAAGTTTGTGGGTAGGGAAAATAAAATAGATATGCAAGGATAAGAGTAGTAAGGAAAGAATAATATTTGCTATCATCAAAATCCTTATACTTTGGTGCATATTTGCAATAATCTTTCCATTTTTTATGATGGGAAACATTGTTGTTATTAAATTTCAAAGCAAATTTTTATTTTTCTTTTAATTTTTTAAAATGAGACATAAAAAATAGAACATAAATAGATAAAAAAAAATCCACTAGAACACAACCAAACAACAATACACTACTACACCATTTGACATCACAAAAAAGGAGGAAAAAAGAAAAAAAACACTAAACACAACAAAGTATAAAAAGGAAAACCAATACAAACATATAAATAAAGCACTTATAAACTAGAAAAAGGAAGAACCCTGATCAGGTGATGTGGTGGCGGTGGCTGATAAAAGTAACAGTGTAGAGAGCTAAACTACTCACCAAACTAGGCCATATCCTAGTCATGCTTCTATTGTTGTTGGGCTATGTATGCATTAAATCTACCCCCCCATTGATCAAACCATTGGATTAACTAATCAATTTGAGATTGCTGGAGGATACTGTCAGGTATAAGAATATTTCCTTCCTCCTCTTTTGGGCGGTCACCATAATGAATGTTGTGGTAACAAGCTCTATGATGGACATTAAAGGAGATATTGGAATAAAAGATTAGAAAGTGATTAGGTGGCGCTGGATATTGAAGATTGTAATTAGATTCTAGGATAAAGGAAATGAGATGTCCTAAATCTAGATTGGGTAATCTCTTATGGTTGGGATCTCAAATGACTGTAAGATTTTCAAAGTAGAGAATAAGAAGGCCAGCTGTATTAAAGTCAAGTTTAACCATTATGAAATAAGTATAAGGGACCATATAGGGGTAATGCTTATCCTATCAATAGTTTTTGGATTTATAGAGTATAAATAATATGCTGGATGACCCTAACCTTCTTTACTAGAATGTTAACAACATAAATTTTAGATTTAACATTAGATTCTCTTAAAACAATATTTTCTTGGGTCCAATCAAAATTTGGATTTGCAGCTTGAATGTGAATTTTTTC
Source organism: Dendrobium catenatum (assembly GCF_001605985.2). NCBI lineage: Eukaryota > Viridiplantae > Streptophyta > Magnoliopsida > Asparagales > Orchidaceae > Dendrobium > Dendrobium catenatum. The sequence goes on along the minus strand of NW_021319794.1, from coordinate 10,977 downwards.
ACCAGTAGTTGAAAGATGGAGAAATTCATATTGGTCCTGCTATGTGATCTCTACTGGCCTCATAATAATAGGCCTGTCAAATTTCTGACACGACCAAAAAATGAGACCCGAACCCGACCCAAGAAATTTGGGTTCGGGTCAACCCGTGAATTAAATGGGCTGGGTTTGAGTTTAATTTCTTGATCCATTTAAATTTTGGGGTCAGGTTTGGGTGAACCAGCCAATCCGCTGTTGACCCAACTAACCCGCGACTACTTAAATTTTTAGGCTTATTTTGACTTTTGAGCGAGAGGCTGGGTACTTCAGCCATTCACAGATTTGCCTATTTTAGGGTTTTCACTACTCGTCTCCTCTCTTCGCTCTCTGTCTTTCATCTCTCTAGATCTTTAGGAGCACTGAATAGTGAATCAGTGCTGTGGAGTTCTGTTATTTCTTCTTCTATCGAAGTATCGAGTATCGAGCTCTCGAATCCTCCTCATCTCTAGCTTTGTCATTCATGACAGTCGGTAATATCTTCAATAACTCATGACCTTTTGTTATTTTGGACTGTTGGTGGGATGTTCAGGGCCTCAGGCGATGTTTTTTTATTTCTATTTAGTTTTTGGATCGAAGATTTGTTATTTCTTTTTGTAGCAAATTTTGACTTTTGCGACTATCACGGTGTTTGAGGTTTTGAACGTTACTGATTTGTCGATTTGGTGAGTCTGTGTATCATGATTTTTGAAATGAGTGAAATCTATAGATGGAGGAAGGATAATTAGCCAACTTGAGACTGAGAGCTTTAGGTGTACTGAAATGTTGATTAGGGTTTCTTTTTGAACTTGAGTCTTGAGATCAGGAACATGAAATCTTTTATGTTTTTGTCACTACATCACTGAGCTGCTTGTTGCTATCTTTTATGTTGGTTATTTTGAGTATGGAACTATCAACTATGGAAGTAGCCAGGATTGTTCATTATTTTGTTGGCCTGCTGACTACTGAGTAACTTAGTTGTTGACATGTTATTTCACGGGCTGTTGTTGACACTTGCTGTTGACTTGCTGTTGGCTTTGGCTACTCGGCTATTTCCTGTTGAGTGTTGGCTACTTGGATGTTGTTGATTTTTTGTTAAATCTTCACAGCTTCACTTCAGCTTTATGATTAATATTTATTTACTTCATAAAACTTAAATTTAAATTCAAAAGCAATGACACCATATTGAATTGCTGTAATGATTTATGGCTTTAATACATTAATTGCTATTTTTCTTATGCTTATACAATCCTATAATATGGTGTTGTGATGTGGAGTTATATAATTTTTTTTAGATGGAGGATTCAAATATAGTTGTTGCGAGTAATCCTTCTGATCATAATGAGCACATTCCTATTGATAATGAATAGGAATATGATAGTGATGAACTTAATAATGCTAGTGGAACAGCTCAAAAAAAGAAAAGGCGATTGACTTCTAATGTGTGGGGACATTTTGAAATGTTTCCCCTTGCAAAGGATGGAAAACAATGTTGCAAATGTAATAAATGTGGGGCTACATATTTATGTGACATTAAAATGGTACAGGAATTCTGAGACGTCACTTGCAAAATTGTAAGAAAAGGAACTCTCAAGATATAGGTCAACTTATTCTTCAAAGTAACTCAAGTGCATCTGTATCTGTTGTTGAAAATAAGTTGATAATCAAGAATTTCGCAGCTTATTTACTGCATGTATAGTTATGCATGATTCACCATTCCAATGTGTGGAATGTGCTGGTCATAGATAAATACTTCATTACTTGCGTCCTGATTTACACATTGTTTCTAGAAATACAGCACGACATGATTGCAAGAAAATGTTTGTTAAGGAAAAAGTTCAAATGCAATCTCTTCTTAGTAGTTGTAAGGGTAGAGTTTCCTTAACTTCAGATTTATGGACTTCTATCAACATGGATGGTTATATTTGCTTGACTGCACATTTTATTGATAAGAATTGGACGTTACAGAAAAAGTTATAAATTTTGCTTTCATACCACCCCCCTATGATGGCTTAGCATTGTTTGAGAAACTCCAACTATTTTTGATTGAATGGAAACTTGATAGTAAGCTTTTCTTCATCACTTTAAATAATGCATCTACAAATACTATTTTTGTTGATTTTCTTCGGAACCATTTGAATTTGAAAAATGGTCTTTTATGTAATGATGAATTTTTTCATATGAGATGTTGTGCACATATTGCGAATCTTATTGTTCAGGAAGGTTTTAAAGAGATTGATTCATGTGTTCTGAAGGTGCTGGAGAGCATTAAATATGTAAAGGGTTCTCAACTAAGAAAGCAAAAGTTTCTTGAGTGCATGAGGCAAAGTTTTCTTAAAAGTAATAGAGGCCTTAGACAAGACATGCCAACTAGATGAAATTCTACTTTTGTTATGTTGGACAACGCAATTTATTTCAGACGTGCTTTTATGCATTTGGAATTGGGTGACTCCAATTACAAATGTTGTCCTTCAGCATCTGAGTGGGGAAAATGTGTGAATATATACAAGTTTTTAGCACCATTTTATGAAATCACTTGTCTCTTCTTTGGATCTAAGTATCCCACTGCAAATCTATATTTTCCTTATGTCTCTACTACATATGCCACATTAAACAATGAAATGTCTTCTGGCTTGGAGTATATATGAAGAATGATAGTTTGTATTCTTGCGAAATTTGATAAGTACTGGTCAGACTTTAGTGTACTCTTAGCAATAGCTCATCCTTGACCCTAGATATAAATTTAACTTTGTTGAAAGGTGTTACAAGAAATTGTATACGGGTACTTACATAATTGAGCTTGAAAAAGTGAAGGAGAAGTTGGAATCCCTATTTGCAAACTACTCAAGACCAATTGAGGAAACCTCAACTCCTAAAACTCAAACATCCCAATCTTCACATAAGACTCCTTCAACTACTTAATCAATAACAATGATTAAGTCACAATTTCTTCAGGTTCTAGTGTTCTACATAACTACTTTGCCAATTTGCATCTTATAATACATGTTTCTCTCTTTCCATTTCTAAATATATGATCATTTACACAGGATTATGACAATTTTTAAGTAGAAGTAACAATGCCAAGAAATAGAAAGTTGGAAATTGAAGTATACTTGGATGAGCCCAAGTTGGATAGGAATAGCGAGTTAGATATTTTACAATATTGGAAACTTAATCAGTACAGATTTCCTCAGGTCTCAAGCATAGCCTGTGATGTATTGTGCATTCCAATCTCCACTATGGCATCCGAAAGTGCTTTTAGCAATAGTGATAGAGTTCTTGACCAATATCGAAGTGCTTTTAAACATGATATTGTGGAAGCATTGGTATGCACTAAAGATTGGTTATATAGTGAGCAAGGTAATAAATTAAAATTACTATATAACTTATACTCTTATAGGTTAGTTATACAATTAACTTCTTAACAATTTATTATTTGTGCATTTGTAATAGATCCAAAAGACCCTAAGCTTCATGTGGTGACTGATGATATAATGGGTTTGGATGTTGATAGAAATCAAATTGGAGTTGCAATGAGTCAGCAAACATTGCATCTTAAAGTTTAGAGACACTTTTCTAATATTAATATTAATATTTATGTAGTTATGTTAAATGATATATCTTTTGGATCACTGATTTTGCTGGTTGGTTTTTTGGAGATGTGGAGGCATTTTTGCATCTTCATTATGTGTTCTAGATGTGCAGATATAGTTATTGTTAGAGGATTGATTACTCTCTTGGGCCCTTGGCTAGAGGTTTGTTACTGGGGGGATGGACTTATGGGTTGGTATTTCTCTATTTATTTTTATGTGGGACTTAAATCATGATTTTTTGGGTTATATTACTGATGGCTTGTCTCATTGGTGCTCTCCTACTTGGGGTGTTGGAGGTATCTGGGTGGTAATGGCTGGGCTATCTTGTTTGATTTGTGCTGTTGCTAGTTTGCTGTTAAATCTTAATTGATTCATATGGTGGACTGATGTTGGTTTACTTAGTTTACTGCTTACTTATGGCTACTTTAATGCTGGTGAAGTTCTGTAAATCCCATTTTTTTGTTATTATTTGGCTTGTACAGCTTGATGCATGCTGTAATTCTGCATTTCTGCTGGTGTCTGTGGTGTGGCCGTGTGGGACTGGTGTTTTGGTGTTGGTGTTGGATTATTGGACAGTTGGCTTGTTGCATCTTATAATTCTGTTATTGTCGGGTTGTTGTCATTCTTCTATTTCGCCTTTGAGTTTAGATTGAATCATTGAAGTTCTTATGTGCCATTTTATTGAAGTTTTATAATCCTTCTACTGAGAGTTCTTGGACAGTTGGGCTAATCAGGTTGTTGTCATTCTGCTAATGAGCAAGTGTTGTAAACTTGTAAAACTGCTGTTTCTGTTGGATTTTTCTATTGTAGACTTGTAGTTTTGCATTGTTATTATTGTTTTGGTTGGTTTTAAATATTTAATGGCTGTGATGAAGAACTTGGTAAAGTGATTTAGATGCAACACACATTTAGATGCAACAAATTTTTAAATTGGTATAAATGATTTTGATGGCTTGAGCAGTTGAGTAGATACTATTAAATTAAAATGTTAAAAGCCTTAAAGTCATTCTACCAAGTCGTAACATTGGAGGGCACAATTTTTGGACTTGTTGCAGATTATATTTCTTTACTAGGTTCACCCTGAGCCAGTGAGCCTAAGTCTATGGCCTTTGGTAGTTTGGTTGCTAGCAACTAGCAAGTAGCAATCAACGAATTATTGCTTTTATTTGTTTTTTCTTTCATTTGCAACATTACAGGTTCTTTAATATTTATAGGTGAAATGGTGATTGGTGAATGATGACTTGATGAGAAATCAGCCGATAGGCGACAGCCATGCGACTGAAAGATAAAAACTCAAAAAGAGTTCAAGAGATGTAGGGAATAATTAAGCTTTATAGTTTATACTTATTTTAGACTTTTAGTTTTTTAGATGTTTAGTTAAGTTGTATACTTATAAATTGTTAATTGTAATATATTTTTTAACTTGAAATTTGTAAGTTGTATTGTTGTAACTTGTAAAAAATTGTGAATACATTTAAAATTTTATTGTTTTTGTTATATTCAAATATTCAATAATTTGCTCAAGTAAAAAAGAAAAAAAAATTGTGGCAGGTTGGCAGGTCGGGTCGACCCGGGTTGAGTTCAGCCTGGGTCGGGTTCGAGTTCCGATTATGAACACATTTAGCTTAATGGTTCAGGTTTGGGTTGACCCATTTAAACCCGGGTCAAGTCGGGTTCGACCCAAACCCGACCCGTGAACCCGAATTGACACCCCTACCTAATAACAAACGATTGAAGGCAATTACCCTCACTATTAATTCTTAGGCTTGCAAAAATTCAAAAAACTAATTTAGAGTTAAAGGGAAAAGCCAAAGTAAGGATGAATCCAAGAGTAGTATGAGCCAAACATTTAAGCAATTGAAAGGTTAATAACTCTTAGTTGACTATCCTAGATGGGTTAATCCCAACATTTTTATTGCAATGATACACTTCTTTTTCAGCTTCTTCAGTCAATCTAGGATCTATAAATATCCTAAAGGATTTACCAGTGAGGGCTCTCGAGCACTTTCCACCAACCATGACAATAGTATAAATTCAAGAACTAAGAAAAAATATTAGAATGGTGTAAAGAATTTGAAGAAAGCCTACTATTTATAATGAAGTCTCCATATCATATAGTATGATCGAGATATCATCCTTGGTGATCAGACGCGATCAATTTGTTTAAAGGATTGGTCAAAAAGTTTGTTCATATCATACAGTACGATCAATAATTGAATTGCACAACTAGACATAGAGCAATCATCTGGAGGAGTAATCTTATATGACTGTTTAATAATTAGATTGTACAAGATGGACACATGTATCATCTTGAATGGTGTATAATAGTGGACCAGCCAAATAGCATTCAAATCATCCAATGACTCCTGCCATATGGATTGTCTAATACAATGTATCAATCATACGAGATGATCACTAATAATTGGAACATACAAGCTGTTGTATATATTCTGATTTGAGAGGTGTATCTTTGTTCATATCATATAGGACAATATTAATCATCCTACATAATTTGATTAAAAGAAAAAAAAAATCAAGACATGGAATGTGTCAATAAGGAGGATTCCAAAAAATAAAAGAATTAAAAAAACATAAAGCAACATAAAATCAAATAAAAACTAGGCATAAATAAAAATAAAAGAACATTTTTTTTTAAATTGTTAAACTCTAGTAAATGATAAATTTTCCTTGTGAGTAGATTAAAAATTAGTGGAAATGAATTAATAATTCTAAAATTTAAAAAGGATAGCAAACTAATGCTGTGAACCCTAGCTCGGACTCCTTACAGGTTAAAAAGCCTTTTAAATAAAAATCTAATTCAGAAAAGAAATTAGATAATAAAGTGATCTTTTCAAACTTCGCTTCAGAAAAATATTTGATAGAATAATATTAAAAGGTAAACAATAAAAAATAATTATTTTAAAAATTCAAGTGTTTGAAAATATCAAGTAGCACATGGATTCTTCTAAGATTTAAAGATTTGAAAGGGAAGGAAACTTATTTATCTTTGGGCTCATTTTGTTCTTCTTTTTAAGTTATCTATTGTACTTTGCACTTCTTTTGATTTTTAATACACTTTGGTGTATTATGCAATTATGGCTGTCATTGCACATCGTTTCAATTTTCTCTTAGGGTTATTTTTTCTACATCTCATTATTTGCCACTTATCATATTACAATTTGTTGTATATTCTAGATATAAGATAAGAATAACTCACTCTCTAATGTAAGGAAGATTAAAAAACAAAATAGAATCATATCAATATGATAGACGCAACAACTTGATTATGAAAAGTTAAAATGTGATTTAATGACTTTGAGCATTTTTCATATGATATAGATTACTATAGGAAGATAAAATATTTCTCAATTTGAAAATCTAACTTTTAATTTGAAATAAATTTTTCTTCAAAAAGATAAATGCACCAATAAAGGAATTAGAGGAAGCATGATAATCATAAAAAAGATTCCCTCTAATTAAATTAGAGAAGTCAAATACTACTTACTAATTTTTAAAGCCAATAGCAGGGGAAAAAATGACAAATGAGAATTCAAATTCAAGAGAGAGCAATGATCTAGTTTTTTTTTTAAATCAAATGAAAAACCATAAAAAATTAAAAACATAAAATGTAAACACATAAAAATAAGCAGACATACAAATAAAACAAAAATAAAACATCAAAAATAGAAAGCAATAATTTTAAGCATTGATATATATTACACTTAATCTAGTTTTTTAAAATGCTGAATGTTTTAAAGAGTAGTGGTTTTGTAAAGATATGAACAAGTTGGTTTTTAGTGGCTACATTGTGTAGCTCTATGTCTCTTTTAGTAACATGGACCCTACTAAAGTTATGCCTTATTTTAATATATTTTTCTCTAGAGTGTCAGATTGTGTTATTTGAAATATAAATGGCACTAGTGTTATCACATAGGATTTAAATTATGCCTAAAGATAATCCTAAATCCAAAATTTATTACTTTCAGAGGACTTGGGACACGTAACTTTTAAAGGCTTTGTACTAAGCTTCAATAGTGGACAGGGCAATTGAGTTCTATTTTCTTCTAGACTAGAAGACTAAGGACTATACGATGAATTGACATTTTTTAGAAGTGCTTTTTTATTAACTCAACATCCCATAAAATTTGAAGCAAAGCATCCTATAATTTCAAAGGAGGTGCTATACCTAGGATACTACATTCTAAACATTGGGCTTCCTAAGGGATACTTAAGAACTCTATTAATAAGTCAAGTTGGACTCTTTTGGATCAACTTGAATTCTAGCATAGAGAAAATACTAAATATTAACTAGGTCTACTAGCAGTCAAGTAATGAAGTGATCCAATTATTCCTCTATATTTTCTTTGATCAATAGATTTTTTATTTAAATTCTTATTTACCTTGACAGTGTTGCTCATAGGAGTACGTGTTGATTGACATGACTTTATCCATTTAATATTTCTTAAGGATGTCCTTAATGTATTTCAGTTGACTAAGAAAAGTTCCATTATCCTTCTTCCTTATGCTAAATCCAAGAAAGTAGGTTAGTTCTCCCATCATACTCATCTTAAACTCTTTACTCATTATTTTTTAAAACTCATCACATAGATTTTTTTCAGAAGATCTAAACAAAATATCATTAATAAAATATTATTTTTAAAAACTCATCTGGAATTCCCTACATTGAGTAATTCATCTCCTTCCTTTTTTTAGAAACCAAGTGGTGTTTATGCTCCCCTTTTCAAAGGTTCTTTCTAGTAGGAATGTGCTTAGCCTTTCATACCAAGCCTTGGGTGCTTATTTTAGTCCATATTGTGCCTTTTATAAATTAAACATGTTATTAGGAAGCTATACATTTTCAAATCCTTAGGGTTTTTTGACATACACATCTTCTTTTATGACCACTTTCCAGAAGTTACTCTTAACATTCATTTGGTATAGTTTGAATCCCTTAAAATAAGCAAAGGCTAGTTGCACCCTAATGGCTTCTAATTTTACTATAAGGGCAAAGGTTTCATCAAAATCAATCCCTTCTATTTTATTATACCTCTTAGCCACCAATCCACCTTTATTTCGCACCACTACAACCTAATCAATCATTTTATTTTTGAAAACCCATTTAGTTTCAACCACACTTTGGTCCTTAGGTCTTTCAACTAGCTCCCAAATATCATTCTTTCCAGATTGATTTATCTATTTTTGCATTGCTAGGATCCAAAATTCATAAGATATGGTTGTTTTATTCTTTTGTTCAGATACCTCATTCTATTGAGGGGTTCTAGGAGCTGAAAATTTGTGGTCTGTCCCTTGCTCCTTATAGAAAGATTCAAAATTTTTATTTTCAAATTCTCCACCATTGTCACTATGAATGGTTAGAATTTCATCACCTACCTTGCTTAAATACAAGTGGAAAAAGACTTAAACTCCTCTAATGATTCATTTTTATGAGATAGGAATCTAACCCAAGTAAACCTTGAATAATCATCAACAATCACATACCCAAACACTTTCCTTCCTAGGCATCCAGTGCTGACAAGTCTAAATAGATAAATGTGTAGTACTTATAATGGTTTTCTATTGTTTATATATTTTATCAAGTAGGAGGATTTAACATGCTTCCTTAATTGACACACATCACACATTTAGTCTTTTATTAACTATATTTTGGGAATTTCTCTCACAAAGTTTACTGCGGTGAACTTTCTTAGCTTTTTCATGCTTGCATGTCACAATCTTGTATGCCATAATAAGGATTCATTAGTAATTATTTTAATCAAAGAGTAGTGTTAAATTTAATCCAATTTAGATCAAGCATGTAAATATTATTGATTCTCCTTCCCTGCAAAATAATTTTGTCAATTAGGATTATTATGCAACTGGTAGATAAGAATTTAATTCTGAAGCCTTTATTATAGAGCTGACTTATGTTGAACAGGCTATGTTTTAAAGGATTCACCAATAAAAAATTTTTAATGATGAAATTTTTTGAGTTGCCAATTATTTTTTATCGGACCACTCTCTTGGTGGTGTTACCTCCAAGTGTTACCTTACTTGCCCTAGCCTCCAGTAAAATGAATTTATTTGCATCTTCAATCATATGCCTTAAACATCTGCTGTCTATGTACCACATTCCACAAGGCTTTCTATGAGAGCACAACTACAAAATCATCAAATATTATATTTTTCAAACCCAAATAGGTTTGGGTCCCATCTTATGGAAAGAAGAATGAAATGTATGCATGCTATTTTGTGAATTTTTAAGTTCTTGTCTCCATACCATATGTGTTCTACAGTAAATGGTGCAAGTGTAGGAGATATGTCCTAGCATGTCACAAGAAAAAATTTGTAACAACAGAAAATGGATTTACTAACCTATTTTGGTTATGGTGCCTCTTCCTAGGTTTAAATTATGCATGCTGATGTGTTGATTTATAAAACTCTTTAAGTGAAGATGGTTTTTTGTTTTCCTTAAAAGCATTTATTTTGATTTGTAAAAATTTGTTTGCACTTTTAATATTTGAATTTCCAACTTTCAATTAATGCTATTGCAAACCTATTTTCATGACCTGTGTTTTGATGATTGACAACACTATTGATTCTCTTGGACTACTTATTTCTTCTAACTTTTCAGGAATCGAAGATCGGACGAACGGACGAAGCCAGTTCAGGATTACGCAGGTTTAGGGTTGAGTCAGTCTGTACTTTTGTTTTCACTTCTTGAGTCTACTTGTAATGGTCAAAGAGACTGATGCTAAGTAACCCTACACACGCACACACTTGAGAGACTTAGAATTTCTATTTTTACTCATATCGGCCAGGACGATTTTTACATCGTCCTGGACAATCAGGCTTAAAACAGAAAGTCTAAATAAGGATTCTTAATTAAGGCAGCCGTCATTAACATATCGGCCTGGACGATCCGTGTATCAGCCAGGATGATAAGCTCAAAACAGAAAGAAGTTGCAGCTATAGACAATTAAGGTATACTGTATTTTTAAATTATCGTCCAGGACGATCATTGATCGGCCTGGATGATATTCACAAATTATACCTTAATTAATCTGGAAATCAAGGGATTAATTAAGGATGATTGATATGATCATATCATCCTGGACGATCGCAAGATCGGCCAGGATGATCTATTCAAAAACCTTGGTTACGCCAGGATGATAAATATCAGCCAGCTCAAATTCAGCGCGATGTTATGTACGATTTTCCTCTGATTTGAACTGATCGGCCGGGACGATCGTGAGATCGGCCTGGACAATCTAGCCAATTTTCAATCTTCCAGTTTTGCATCCAGGGCGATACTCTGGCCGATCTTCTGAGTTTTATACTGATTGGCCAGGCCGATGTCCATATCGGCCTGGAC
>NW_021319793.1:4523-7692 GCF_001605985.2 Dendrobium catenatum | reverse complement strand
AATAATTTTTTAAAAGCTATTGTAAGCATTATAAATATATTATATTTTGAAAAATCAAACACCAATTTTTTACAACTCCCATATATTTGTGGGTTTAGTTACAAATAGCATCTTTCAATCACAATAATTAATTAATTTTTTGCAAAACACTGAGAAAGCAATAACCAAATTGAAATATTATTGTGGTCTGAAAAGTAAAACAATATGAAAGTTTTCAAGCTTGTAATGTAATTGGTTGGAAAAGGCTATATTGATTTTAAGGTCTGATGAAGACTTGTAGTTTGTAAAGAATGTGAGAAACATGAAGACCAGAGAGTAATTAAGGGATTTCATTAAGGACTTCTAAGGATTTTACATTTTATGGTAGAATGCTCTTTACTTTGACATGAATTTTATATTATTTCTTCATATTTGCAAAAAATTAGGAAATTCAATCATTTTAAGGAGATATATATGCAAGAATTCTATGCATAAAAGTTCATGAAATCATGTTTTCTTCATACCCTATAACATTTCATAATTATTGTTATGAAAATAATTAATTTTAAACCCTAAATGCATAATACAATTAGATATTTAAGAAAAATGTTTTTGTTATTTCTAGATAATATTTTATTAAAATAAGTTATGAGTTAATTAGATTAATTATCTAGAGCATTTGAATAGTTTCCAAACTTTTTTAGTATGTTCATTGTGAAAATTGATAATTTTTGGACCAATCGATTGCACATTTTGATAATAGAAATGCATGAACTTAAGATTTAAAAATCATTGATGGTCAAATCAAAGCTCATCTACCTCTAGTTTAAATTTTTCAATAGATCATGCATGTTCAATGTCACCACTTTCTAAAATATTTTATTAATTTATTTCATCATTTTTATTTGGATTTCAATATTAATTAATTTAAATAATTTAAAATCAGAATACTTCTGGAGTATTTTTGGGAGTATGACTATATTTATTTTAACATATTGCAAGTATATGATTCATGGTTTGAATCAATGTGCACGTTAATGTAAATATATTCCTCTCGATTAGCGTTTTAATTTAGATTAAATTTTTAAATTAGGTTTTTGAGAATGTTTAAATTATATGTTACTTTTATATTCCCATAATTGAGAAATTAGGCCTTAAGGATAAGATTTTCCTAATCTTGTATCATCAAAACATTGCATTTGAATGACTTTTGGTAATGTTTTTGGCAAGAAATGGTTATAGAATATTTCTACATATTTGAGTATGGTTTGAGCATATGAAGTTAAAGCATATGAAATCATAAATTGTTCAACACATGGAAACTTGTCTTAGTGATTGTGAGGGAGAGAAAGAGAGAGATAGAGATGGCGGTTGGCTCTAATATTTGATGTATTAAGAGATGACGACATTGTGAAATAATATGATAAGGGAGTGGCGTTAATTGAATAGCGTAGCTAAATTGCCCTCATTTACAATAGTGTTGGCAAGGCGATAGAGATGATAGTTTAGTTTTTGGTAAGCCGGCATAATGATAAATGATAGTGGAAGCCATCTTGGTGGAAGAATACTTTGCATTACTAATCTGTATGCTTCTAATGAATGAATGTGCCTTATTCTAGATTTTTTTATGTTTACAAGTGCTATTAATAATTAATTGATATGATTAGTCTTATGATTTTTAAAATTATTACGATCATGATTTAATATAAGTAAGTTTTTTTTCAATGTCAATAATATTCAAATATTCACGGACATGGGAGCTTCATAAGAGATACCAGAGTTTTCCCGTGAAAATTTTTAAAAAGTGAGAAATCGATGGACTTGACTCAGTTGAAATGATTTCACTAGTATTTGTCAACAATGATGCCTTTTCTCGTGATTAGGAAATGTCTTGATATAATATCATAAATATAAACTATGTAGAATGAATTTTGTGTTGAAAGTTGGAAGTGTTCTATGGCATATATATATAATTCATGTTTCTCATAACCACATATATAAATAATGCATATATCGAAATCCTATGTATTTTATATATAGAACTTCAGTGCGAGGAGAAAAGTGTGATCCTTAAAGATTATTTTAGTCCATAATGTAATCTCCACCCCAACCATTGAGATAACCATTATAATAGATTTGATTGTTAATGGCATACATACACTCGCTAATCATGAAATCCCAACTGCTTGTCTTTCAAAAACTTAGCATAGGAATTCATCTTGAAAATGTCTCTAGATTGCTTGTCTTTCCAAAATGCCATAAAAATGTCTTATCCTTAGATATTTATGTTTCCTCTCAATATTCCACTTAAAATAATGTATATTCGCAGAAACACTTTTAACAACTTATCCAAAGCTACTAAAAGAGGGTTAATTGTAATCTATGTACATCCTACAATTAAAATTAGATCAATTTGAAGGAATCATAATGCTCTGTCAACAAATGTGATTCATTAAAGATGTTCTTATACTAGGGGTGTAAATGAGTTGAGACATCTCACGAGCCGGCTCGAGCTCGACTTGTTTACGCGCTCGTGAGTCAAGTTTATCGAGCCACGAGCTTGAGTTTCAACTTGATGAGGATTGGCTCACGAGCTCGCAAGCCAGCTCAAATCCCACCTACAGTTTAAAATCTCGCCTACACGTTTTGAAATCCCACTTGCGAATTCAAAATCGTGCGTGTATTTCAAAAAAAAAAAACTCCATCCTTCGAGTTCACGAACCAAGCACGCTTTTTAAGGCATACACAGGCATTTGTTGGAGTTCGCAGACAGCCGAGCAGCGGAGGCTCGGGAGTCATGAGTTCGTGGAATATTACAGTCTGAGGATCTCGGGAGATGGTTGTTCATGGAAGGCGACCAGACCATCGGAGGCCCGTCGAGCAGCTCGAGCTCATTTACAGAAGGATGAGTCGAGTTCATGCTTGTTTTTGAGCTCGACCGTGTTAGTGAACCCATACGTGTGGAACTAGTTTACTTATATTGTTTCCTTGTAACATTTTATTCATGACTTTTTCGATTTATACTACCACTGTATACACCTGCTAGATAATGAAATACACATTTCTGTCTTCATTCATCTATCTCTCTATTTGGTTATTCTCTATATCTCTGCCAGCTAGGGGCTCTTCATGGTATCAGAGACGATCCATGGTAGACCAAAACTCGGTGACCTCCCACCTCCCCAACTCC
>NW_021319793.1:0-4423 GCF_001605985.2 Dendrobium catenatum | reverse complement strand
TGGATTTATTTACAAAAACAATGTAAATTAGGATATCCTTGCAAAAAAAAAAAGGTCGGACTATTAGAGTTGCTTTGAGATGAATGAATCCAATATATAAATGATTTTTATTGCATTTGTCTCAAAGCCAATCTAAATATTTAAAAGTCTAGAAAACTTGTTTGGATGCGTGATGGAATTTTTTCCTTAATTTATTCCAAATGATTATTATATAAGGTCGTCATAAGTATGATTTTGAGGAATTTACTGGCTCACGACCACGTAAAAAATTTTTCAGTGCAGATATGGACGTCGTTGAGAGGCGAATCATAATATATCAAGTCATTTTTTGTTGTGTACCGTGATTGTATACCGTTGTGTACCGGGTGATGTGACTAATTCTAATTCGCCTCCACCCACGGAATAATTTCTCCACGACCACAAGGAGAGATCTGAGTCTATGTTCAATGAGTTGTCACGTCTCATAATATTTTTAAAATTATAATTTCATGCTAACTAAAATTGTTCAAAAACTAAAAATATATTTTCATATGGCATATATTTTGACATATAAATGTTTATAGGGATGAAATGACATCATAAAAAAATTCAATTAAGGGAGATGAATCTTTTATGCACATTTGTATTATAATTTTTTGAATTAAATTTAGAATTATTGGAATTCCATTTCAACAAATTTATTGTCAAAATGACCATTTTGCAAGACGACCGCTGTGACTTTAAAAGTGACGCGATTCAAATCCAAATGAGCACAAATTAATAACTTTAAGTATAATTATAAACTTCGAGATATTAAAGGATCATACGATATCCAAATCTTACATGCTTGCAATCAAATCAAGTTGTTCAATGAGACAAATCTAACAAGCCAAAGATCAATTGATTCTGAGCTATTAAGAATGATCTATAATCATGGAATTTAAAATGAACTGTCCAATTGAGTGCTCATGGAATTTTGGGCAAATTTATCAAAATTCCACTCCTAAAATATTATAAATAGACTTCTAGTCTTCACATGAAAAAGTGCTGGACTTGCTTTTAAAGAAAGCTTGAAGTTCTGAAGAACTTTAGAGCTTTACCTAATGTTCGATGATCACTGCCAACCATTATCATATGATCACCATTGCTTGACCCTCACAATCCATTCATTATCATCCAATTGTTATCATCTGACTTCCATCACTCGAACATCAACGCCAAATTTCATCATCGCCCACCAACTATTATTACATATCTAGCATTCTCCCTTGCATTCACAGAAGGATAAATCTGTGTTCCATACTTCGTATTTATGTCTACTCTAATTTAGGGGAAGAGCAACTTTAACAACCTATCAACATAATGGATCATTTATTCTTAAGTTTATATATATATAATTATATAGTAATAATATATATAATTATATATATATATATATATATATATATATACTATATATATATAGTATATTTAAGTACTCCAAAAATTTAGCCTGATCGGGCACGAATCTCGTAAGCAAAGCTAGTTGAAAACTTCAAAATTAATTCAGAGACGAACCCGAAACTCCGATTTCAGCGAGCTTACAGTCAAACTTGAGCGTCTCGGAAATATCCAACCCAACGACACCAAGAATCAAGCCAATCCGAGCTAAATGAGTCCGAATCAAGGCTCAAAGCGCTATGGAAGGTTCAAACTGCAAATTTGAGTTACCAAGAGGACTCCGATTTTGACGAGCTTATACTCGAATCGAAGGGCTCGACGAGACGAATCCAACGAGCCCAATATCACAGAATTCCGACATCACTAAGGCCCTTCAAATGTCCAATGAACGGGCATGATCGTAGGATTCAATATCGGTCGTCCATTGGACCACTCCTATTCGCCCCTGATCTCATGCGCTTTTACGGGCCATGCCACTCAGAAAATCTAATAAATAGAGCCCTCATTTCTCATAAGAGGGGTATCCAAGCAGAAGAGAGAAGAAGAGAAGAAAGGAAGGAGTCCCTCCTCGACAAGCCGTCGGGAACCACACGCGTCAGACCACCGCAGAACCTCGCGCGACCGACGGCAGAAATCTCTTCAGACCACCGCCGCGAGCACCGCAGAAAATCTCGCCGGACGCAACCACAAAACCTTGCCGGACCACACCTAAAAGGCGCCGACGTTCAAAGTATTCCTTACCCGACGATCCTGCCAACACGGACCCAGACGTATTTGTTCAAGGCCCGTGACATCAAAGTCCCCTACATGCCTGCCAAAGACCCAGACGTCTTGTTCAAGGCCTGAACACTCTGGTCCCTGACTTCCTGCAAAGACTCGACGTCTTGTTCAAGGCCCGACGTTAAGTCCCGACGTCCTGCTGAATGACCAGACGATTTACCTGCCTACAGACTGACGTCACTGCTCTTAAGACCCGACGTCCCATACTCAAGGCCAGACCTCACATCCGATCTTCCAAGTGAACACTGGGACTAACACCTATAGAACCTCCCTAATCTCCTAACCGCCTAACGGTCCGGCTGTCTAACTGACCACTGTCGCCTAATACGGTCCGTCCGACCTCCAATCACTCAGACAACTGGTCTCCGGCCGACTTACGGTCTCCTGTCGATTAACGGTCTCCTGCCGACTTATGGCGGCGGTCTTCGCGCGACTACGGTCTCCTGCTCGAACTACGGTCTCCAGGCCAGACTACGGTCATCCGGCCGACTATCGGTCTCGTCTTCCTGATACGGTCTCCGTTCCGACTACGGTCTCCTGCCGACTACGGTCTCCGCGCGCGACCTAGTGTGTATCGTCACGACTACGGTCTCTGCCGAAGCTCGATCTACGGCTCGTCTACTGTTCGCCGACTACGGCTCCTCGACTACGGTCTCCGCCTGGCCGACTACGGTCTCTCCTTAATGCGCCGACTACCGGTCTCCTGCCGACACGGTCCTTCAGGCCAAAGCAGAACATGTATATGTAACTCTGACGATGTATGTAAATTCTATATTGGATGTAATAGACATTTGACTACAATCAATCCAAGGCCTTCTCCTAAGGAAGGGCCTCTATTTGTAATCGATCTACAAATACATAGTGGATTCATTCAAAACCGGGCCAGGCCCGTGGTTTTTCTCCCTTTTTCAGGGTTTTCACGTAAAAACCTTTGATGTCTCTTCTGAAACGCTACACCCCTCACTTATCTGATTTGTGGTGCTGGGATTTCTTCGTTACAACGCTAAGAACGTTAAACTATACTATTTTCTCTACCGCGCGAATATTCCAGGAACGCAACATATAAAATATATATATATATTATATATATATATATATATATATATATATATATTTATATATATATATATAATATATATAGTTTCTCAAATAAATTTCATGGACTAAGCAAACAAATATTTCAAATATTATAAAAGCAAGAGAGAAGAGAGGAGAGGGGCAACTCGCCTATTTTTCATCAAAACTGTTTTTGTCTACAATAGGCTCTATTTTATTTTTAAAGGCGCTATTTGGTTTTTAAATAAAATATGTGTAAATATTTCAAAACATAGTGAGTTTTTAAAATATTTAATGTTTGATCTTAAATAAAAGAATGCAAAGTAAAATTTTAAAAAGTATTTGGAATATGACTTTCTAGCTTATTTTTTATGGTATTATGAAAAGACGCTATAAAATTTAAGTCAATTACTGCTATAACTACAACCCACTCTACTCTCGTTCATAGCCACCACCGTCCGAAAATTCAAGTTTAGGCTCATCTTTCTTAATAAACGAGTTTGGATTCATGGTCATGCAAACGCAACCCGTTTTATTAAATGGGGGAACTCGTCTGAGTTTGACCGCTAGCACGATTTTGATTCCAAAAGTTAATAGTTCATTTTTTGTACATGAATATTTTTTTATGTTGTGATATAATCTTCTTTTTTTTAATCAATTAATCTAAAAATTTTATGATAAAAATTTAATAAAAATATATTTTTTAAATTAAAACAGAAAGTTTGATTACCCTATTTTTTTAAACAAATTAAACAAGCCACCTAATAAAAATAAAGAATACATAGTTAGTATTTCCAAAAAGTCCCCATTATAATTAAAAAAAATTATTTTATTAAAAAGTAGCCGGCCAAAACTTGTATAAGATCTATAATTTTTAATAGCTCAGTTGTTGGATTCTAAAAAGGAGTGTCTGACCAAATTAATATGCAGGGGTAAGTATGTGGACAATCACTCTAACCGGCACCCATCACTCATTTAAGCATTGGGCAAGGGATTTCTACAGCCGAAAAATCTCAGAAAATAGTAAGCTGATTTTTTTTTTCAAAAAAAAAACCCCAATTTTTTTATCATAACAAGGGGGAAAAAAAAAAAAAAGAGTATTTTTTCTTTTAATGCTATTATTTATTTACTGCACTCATCTTTGAATGCTATTGAAATCATTTTTTAA
>NW_021319792.1:39346-63239 GCF_001605985.2 Dendrobium catenatum | reverse complement strand
GATAGTTTTTTACAGTACATCGTACTGTATGATTTTAATTCATATTGTATGATTTGTTGTGCTCTGTCAAAACCCTTGCCACTAGAGGTCAAGAAAGATACTAATTATGTGATGATCATACAATACAATTTGGTTTGTATCATAACCCGTAATTAAAATCTTTCTTAATTAATCCCTCAATATTAGGTAATAAAACATGGACAAGTGTTGTGATAGATCATACTGTATGATACAGTTTTTACAATATGATTGTCAATGTATAAAATTGGTCATCCTAGAGATCGTACAAAACAAAAACCATATTTTTTTTACTTATCAGACTATATGATGTCCATAGTGTTGGATGATCAATAGTGTACGAAGTTGGCCATCCCAAGGTCATCCCAAATAAACAGAAGAAATTTCTATAGTTTGTACCAAACAATATTTTGATCGTACTGTACAAAATGTTATAAAGGTTGAATAGTTCTCTTACATAACTTTTCTAGTTGAATTTGAATTATATTGATTATACTATATGATATGTGTATCATACTATACAAATAAAAGATAAAAATATTAAAAATTAGGGTTTATTAAAGCCCACTACATAAGGTTTTCTAATACTTCTATTAGTAAATCATTGGCTATTGAAACTTCAAGAGAGAGAGCCTTGAGGGAGAGAAGAAGAAGAACTTTGTGAGAGAAGAGAGGGAGATTTTGTGAGGGAGAAGTTGTGTGGGATTCATAAGGTTGCTCCAAGAAAGAATCTTGCATAGTATCTATAAACATATGCTTGGATTTTCTATGGTTCCGGAGAAGAAGTTATTAAGCAAAGATCGTGGTTCTCTGACCATTACCTAGAGGGTGAAAATAGAGTTGTGGTTCTCTGACCATCACTTGGAGGGTGAAAATAGAGCTGAGGTTCTCTGCCTATAAAAGTGCCAAGGTTCTCTACCACACCAAGGTAGTTAAATAACAACTATATAAGCTTCTCTGCCTTATTGTGAGAGCAAAAGGAGAGTCACTACTGTTTAGTGTAATACTTGAAAAATCTAATTTATTTCATTGTTATGAAATTTGCTTATGTTCATATCCAATGTGTCAATTATCATGTGGGGGTTTAAAATAGTTTTAAAAATTTTCTTTTTTCCTAAAGAATTTTTTAAATATTCAATTCACCCCCTCTTAGTTAGCATCGAGCTTGTTCTTAGAGGTTTAACAACATTCACGAAGTTTTAGTTTTGCCCTATTCAAACTCCTCCAGATCGAATGGAGGGCTAGGATTGATTCGGTGAGGGTCTAGATGGTTGCAAAGTGTCCAGGGAGTTGGTAAGACCCGGAGGAAAGTATAAGGGAAGGATATCTTAAGTTGAAAGGCCCTTTATCCTCTTCTAGCTATTTGGGACCACGATGGATACTTTACATTTAATCCAATGATTCTATGGAGTTTAAGAACATTTTAGAAGATAATTGGGGTAGTTGGAATGGCTTAGAGATGGAAAGGATTAGCTTAAGAGGTCATTTGACCATTCTAAAGAGTTTGTTTGAATCTTTGACAAGTCGATGACGTAGTATCTCTCCAATATCAAAACGCTCGTCGATCAAGTGGCCGACGCTGGATCATCGGTCGACACTAAAGATATTGTGCTCTACACCTTAAATGGACTCCCGCCGGCCTATCAAGCTTTTAAGACAGCCATCAGAACCATGCTTCAACCTATTAGTCTTGATACACTTTATTCGCTTCTCCTAAGCGAAGAAGTTAATGTGACTTTTGAAGCCGCTAAGGCTGCTTCTTCCATTGACTCTAATACTGCTCTGTTTTCCTACAGAGGTAAAAATGTGAAGAATCGTGGCAAAATTACTCAAAACAGAAACACAAGCTATCGCTCATCCTCCACCTCCACCATTATATGTCAAATTTGTAACAAAAAGGGTCACGCAGCGGCGGAGTGTTGGCATCGCCTGAACGTACAGTACACTCCTCGCTCGGCTACCACGCCCAACCGTGCCCTCATGACCAACGCCGACAACAACTCCATGAACTGGTATCTTGATTCTGGTGCACCTTCGCACATTACTAACTCTCTTGATAATCTTAGCATTTCATCATCTTATGCTGGCTCGGATGGAGTTACTGTGGGCGACGGTAGATCGGTACCGATTGCACATACTGGTGTTGGCATCTTACCAACACCAAACCATAAGCTGCACCTATCATCTCTTCTTCATATTCCTGACTTGCATTTTAATTTACTCTCTATTTCTCAACTTACAAAAGATAACTATCTTTCTATTTCATTTGATCCTTATGGTTTTACCTTTAAGGATTTGAAGACCAATCAAGTAATACTTCAAGGGCCGTGTAGCGAAGGTTTATACTCTCTGCGTCAACCTACAATAAAGCAACACAAAAAGGTGCTTGCTACCACCACTATTCCGACTACTACCTGGCACGCAAGATTGGGCCATCCGCATTCAAGAACTCTTGAAACCATAACAAAAATTAATCCTCTTTTACAAATTTCTGCTACTAGTTTTAGTTGTCATTCTTGTAAAGCCTCCAAAGGGCATCAATTATTTTTTGAAAGTTCTAAAAGCTATAGTAATAATTTTCTAGAACTAATTCATTCAGATGTCTGGGGTCCTGCCCCCGTGTCTTCGAATCAAGGTTTTCTATATAACGTTCTTTTTGTGGATGACTTCTCGCGCTTTTCATGGATTTTTCATATGACGCATAAATCTGAGGTTCTTAATATTTTCATTAATTTCAAGAATCAGGTGGAAAAACTCACGGCTCAGTCCATCAAATGTATTAGAACCGACGGTGGATCTGAATATTTGAACCACAGCTTCCGAAACTTCACTCAAACTCATGGTATCACACACCACATTTCGTGCCCCTACACACCGCAGCAAAATGGTGTGGCCGAGCGCAAGCATAGTCACATCATTGAAACAACCAGAACACTTTTACTTCAAGCTTCCGTCCCCTACAAATTCTGGCCTGATGCGGCCATGACTGCTACCTATTTAATTAACAGAATGCCATCCACTGTTACTCATAACAAGTCCCCATATGAGATGTTGTTCAACCAAAAACCAGACTATTCATTATTGCGCACGTTTGGATGCACGTGTTTTCTGTTACAACCACCGCACTCTCGTCACAAACTTCAACCGAAATGCCTTCCCTGCGTTTTCCTTGGTTATTTCGATGTTTACAAAGGTTACAAATGTCTCCATATTGATTCCAGCAGAGTCTATATGTCTTGTAATGTAACCTTTGACGAATTATCATTTCCTTTTAAAGGTTCTTTGTCTCCTGAGATGACTAACTCCTCTCACATCCCTCCACCATTCTTTCTCACTCCCGCATCAAATTCTTCTCTTGATTCTATACCCACCTCTCAGGCAAAGCATTCCTCTCCCACTTCAAATTATCAACTGCCCCTTCAACCTGCTGAACAAAATTCAAATCTCCTATCACTTCACAACCGGTCGAACTCATGCCAAATCACACGAATACTATTTCTCCGCCTATTTCTCATTATATGCTTACCCGACTGAAGACGGGTTCTCTAAAACCCAAGCAAAGACTAAATTTGTTGCATAAACAAATTACACAAGAATTGGTTTCTGATCCTACGTCCTACAGCGTAGCATCCAAACACCCAGAATGGAGAAAGGCTTTGGCCCTTGAATTTTTTGCTTTACAACGCCAAGGCACATGGCAGCTCGTGCAACCGCCTTCTGATGCATCAATTCTGGGTTGTAAGTGGACATATCAGACAAAACGTCATACAAATGGATCAGTTGCTACACACAAAGCTCGCTTGGTCGCATTGGGAAATCATCAAGAATACGGAATCGATTATCTCGAAAACTTCAGTCCGGTAGCCAAACTTCCTACCATATGCATTCTATTAACTATTGCTCTTTACTATGACTGGCAGGTACAACAACTTGACGTAGCCAATTCATTTCTTCATGGCGAACTCGAGGAGACGGTTTATATGGCCTAGCCTAAAGGCTTCGAAGATTCAACTAAACCTTCCCACGTTTGTCGTCTACGAAAAGCCATATACGGTCTCAAACAAGCACCGCGTCAATGGTATAATACGTTCACCTCATACCTTGTTTCACTTGGGTTTGTACACAGTAAATCTGATCCATCATTACTTATTCAAACTCAATCTACTAATCGCATTTTCTTGCTGATGTATGTTGATGATATCACAAGCTCTTACTACAACTCAGTGAACGCTTCTCCATGAAGCACTTAGGCGAGGCAAATTCCTATTTAGGAATTCAAATTCAGAAAACTGAGCAGGGCTATTTCTTATCTCAGAAATCATATGCCATATCTATTTTGAAACAAGCAAACCTCTTACAGTGTAACCCGCTCTCAAATCCCTCCTGCACCAAAATTCCGGCTAATCTACCGTCAAATGACTTTCTGTCCGATCCTAGCTTATACCGCAAACTTACAGGTGTGTTACAATATTTGACATTAACTCGACCTGACATTGCATTTGCGGTGAATCTTCTTTCGCAGCACATGCATCAACCGCAAGATGTTCATGGATACCTGCTCAAACGATTGCTGCGATACATCAATGGAACACTCATCTACGGCATTCCCATTACCAAAAGCAAGCCTATACTTCAATCCTTCTCGGATGCAGATTGGGCCGGAGATCCAGTCTCAAGAAAATCAACATCGGGCTACTGTTCATTTCTGGGGAATACTCTTGTATCGTGGACTGTCAAAAAGCAACACACAGTTGCAAGGTCCTCCACAGAATAAGAATATCGCACCCTTGCTTCTCTCACGACAGACGTCATTTGGCTCAGGCGGGTACTTGAAGATTTCGGAGTTCCTAATACATCTTCAACCGATATTCATTCTGATAATATCTCAGCCATAGCACTTGCGAACAACCCTGTATTCCATGCAAGGATGAAACACATTGAAATTGATCATAGATTCGTTCGCGATCACATTCAAAGCAACAATATCCGCTTACTTCGTATAAGCACAGTGGATCAAACGGCTGATATTCTCACCAAACCACTGTCTACACCTCGATTTCATTCACTCAGAAACAAACTGACAGTCATTCCCAACCCATCAGTTTGCCGGGGAGTATTAGAGAACCAAAATGATTAAATGTATTAATATGAAATTAGTTATTATACTTTCCGTACTGTACTTTCTTTAGCAGATTATTGTGTATTTACTTCTTTACCATAGACTTAAAGTCTATATATACAATAGGTTTGTACTCTGAACTGGAAGGAAATAATATTCATTTCTTACTTTCATCATGTTCTGTTTCTCCTTTCTCTATCAACTCTCTGTCTTCTTTCCTTCTCGGTTCTAACTTTCCAGCCGCTCAAGAAAGCAACAGAAGGTTCAAAATCTTCTTCACTCGGCCGCATCATGGAAGGATGAAAGTGATTGTGTAAAGGCTTATGAGCCTTGTTATGGGCATAAAAGGAGAGTCACCGAATATTAAATGAAATATCTAGGGAGGAGTCCAGGGAGTGGACGTTGGGTAATTTTTTTATCAAACCACTATTTTTAGTGCGCTCGTTAGCTTTTTAGGACTTTACTTTCTAAATTTTTTATTTCCTTAATGTTACATTCTTGAAATCTAGGTTGAAAACATTGTAATTCTTTTGGATTGAATTTTTTTTAGCTAAAAAAAAAAGAAAACCAAAAGGAAGAATTTTTTTTTATTCATTTTTCTACAAGATCCAATGTAATATATATATATATATATATATTTTATAATATATCTTTTGATTTTGGAAATATTTGTATGTATTCTTTTTTACAATCGATTGTCTATTGCATGTGGAACATGATACAAGTAGGATATACTGCTCCATCTTGTATTGTTAATTACATAAAGGAAGAAATTGATTTTTCTGAATCAGAATACATAGCAGTAGGAAGTTACGTTATTTAAGTCTTATGGCTAAAGCAACAAATTCTTGACCTTGGACTTCCTGTAAGCATTAGGCCTATCATGTGTGATGATATTAGTGCTATGTGTATTTCAAAAATCCAATTCAACGATCCTGCACAAAGCATATTGATGTTAGACAGCATTTCATCAGAGAATATGTACAAAAAGGAGATATAGAACTACATCATGTAGCCACTAAAAATCAATTGATAAATATATTTACAAAACCCCTTAGTTTTGAGACTTTCAGTACACTTAGGATTAGACTAGATGTCATAGATATCAATGCTTAAAGATAATGGGCTAAGAATATAGAAACAATTAGTAGATTTTTAATTATTTATGTTACAAGTTTGAGTTTTTAGTTGTTTGTAACTATCCATTTCTATTTATCTATTTTGTTATGATTGATTGTTTGTGAAATTTTATTATAGATTTTTTCATGATCATTTCACACAAAAGAAATAATTATTCACATTGTATTGTATGATTTACTTCATGTTGTATGATATCAATAGATCCTCACATCATCACCACATAACCCACTAAATAGTCCAGATCAAATCAATTATTGGTGGTCGTACTATATGAACCACTACATTCTACTGTACAAACCATTACATTGCATCGTACGATACATGTGAATGTGTCATTGGCATTTTTAAGTCATCCTGTAAAATATTTAATTAAACATTGTACTTTATGAATTCTTAGTCATACAACATGATCCATTGATTCAAAGTTCGTACAGCTTTACTATTCGAGATTATTGATTTAATGAAGATAATCCAATATAATTTTTTATTATACTATATGATTTGACCAACTTTTTTGTACAACTTGGCTAAGATTAATTGAATTCCTTCAATCATACTCTATGATGTATATCATATTGTATGATCTAATGATGGTTATATAAGAAAGGGCAGTTCTAGGCATTTTAATCACACCATTCATCTTCTCCTTTTCTTCATGTATATGTCCATACTCTTCCATATGGTAGGAGGAAAGCATTTAAGTACTCTTGCAGCAAGTTGCTCCCAAAGAGATATTGATGAACAATTTATAAATACAATATATGATGAAGCCTACTATCGATACAGAGTTGCAAAAATAACCCCTTCCAAAATCCTGAATTAAGAATTCTTGAATGTTTAGGCACTAGATATTTTTATAGGAACTACACTTCCATTTCTTATGAATTTGGCTTTTATGTTCAAATCCGAGCTCCTCTTTAAACTTTTCTGAGTTTAAAAGTTAACATCAAACAAAAAACACTCCAATCTTATTTTTCTAGACACACTATAGCCATCACTTATCAAGATTTTGATGATTTTTTACCCCTTTTTACCACTGGCCAAAAAAGTTTATAACATAGCATTTGCACTTTACTACAATTGGAACTAAGTAAAACTCACACTTACAAACAAACCAAGAAACATTCAGCTTCCATTAGATTGCACCTAGTTCAAAATGCACGTATCATCCAACACATTCTAAGAAACACAATCATTCCTTAAGCAGATGATAGAGTTAACATCAACCCTTTTCTACATATCATCAATATAGTGGATATTATTATTCACTACATTAAAAATCTCACCAGCATTATAGATCCTAGTTTTTGTTATATGCAAAATCTAGCATTATAGCCTAAGTCCAAGAGAATAAGTATGTCTTTGCATCCTCTACAACACTAGAGCATCTCTCGATTTACCACTATGATAGCTCCTTCCATGTACTGTTTAGTGACAGATGTCGAGCGGGATGTTATTTACTAGAACCTGAGCAAGAGGAAGAAGGGGCAGCACTAATTGAGGCACCACCTCAAGAACTAACACCATCACCTGTACCTGCATACCAGCCTCAGTTCTATGAGATAATGAAAGAGCAATTTGACTACCTGGAGATATAATTAGACACACATATCCAGCAACAGTAGTAGTATGTGGCAAATTTAGCTTGGTTTGGAGACAAATTTTCTTTAATTTCTCATACTGTAAGTGAACTTCACCACTACCTTATCATGGGCCTTTTGGTTAGTAGTGTGTTATGTAGTTTGTATATCTTCTTGTAGTCTTTTTGTATTTTTTGGTCTTACATATGTTTTTTTTTTATATGCACTAAAATTTTAGGTAGAACATCATCAAGCATCTCTTAGGCTCTGAACTAGTAGAATAGGTTGATGTATGCAAAAGTTTGTACTTTTATGTTTCTTGAATATATGAATTATATTTGGTGCATATGAGTTTAAAATAATGCACACATACGTAGGGTAAATAAAACATAAGGTTTTATTTTTTTTAAGATCATACTGGATAATATTGATCATACTATACAATCTATTCCCTTAGAAATTATTTATAAAAATTAAAATAAGAAGAGGATTAGGATGAATTGATAGACTGTGTGATAGACTGTATGATTAGTTTATATTAAAATCCATGCCTCAAATTATAATTAGGCAATATTTAAAAAATTCAAAATTGTTATATTTTTACAATATGATGCCAATTAAATTGAATGATATTTAAGAACCTTGCATAATTAACTACCTAAAATTATGCAATCAAATAAAAAAGTAAGTTTAATTAGTAATCGTATTGTAAAGTGAGGTTCATATAATGTGAATCAAGTGTCAACCAGGATGATAATTAATCACCAGGCTTTATCCAGGATGACTAGTTAAAACCCTTTGAATTGATCATACAAGGAAATAGACATTACACAGTATTAAAGGGAGAATTAAAATAATCTTATTTTGCGATCCTATGATTGTAATGTATAAATAGAGATGGTTTAAATGAAAATTAGGTTATTTTAGCCTTGTATTTAAACATCTCTTACTTGGTTTAAGAGGGTCTTTTGCCATTTTTTTCTCTGGGAAAATGTCGAAGGTTAGGGTTTAAAGAGAAAATTTAATTATTCTAATACAGAGGTGAGGTTATGAGATAGATGAGCCTTATAAGATTAATAGAATGTGTTAGAGGGGTTTTACACATGGTTACTCCATGAAAATTTCCCTTCTTCTTTTAAGAGACTTTACTTTACTTGAGGAAAACTCTGGGTGTTACAACTTAGTTTTCTTAATTATGTTATCATATTTTGTGTGTTTTTTATTATTCCAATTATTAATATTTGATTAATGTTTCTCCTAATATATATTGGGTATATTGATTTTATTATTTGCGTGTACTATAATTTTAGGGAAATCATACTCCAGAAAGTTAAGGACTTAAAAGCCAGATTAGATTAGGGTGTACTGTAAATGGAGTATGCATTTTATACTTTTACAAAGTCTGAGAGAGTGTGATTGTAATTGGGTAACCGTGCAAACACAAATTGGGAGAGAGTTAAAAAGTTATAAAATTTTAAACTAATTGTATTGTATAATTTCTAATCATACAAGATGATTTGTCTAATTATTTCCTCTAAAAAGTAGTTACTCAAACCATGTGAAGAAAATTTTCTAAGTTATGTTTGTACTAAACGAAGTCCACTTCGTACAAATAATACCAAAGTATGAAATAGATATGTACAAGTTTATCCCGATGATCATTAAAATTTTATGAACTAATCATACTATACGAAGTCCACTTCGTATAGATGATGTGTTGAGTACAAAAAGATTGGGTATCTTTTCATTCTGACGAACACTAATTTTTTTAGAAATATTCGTACCATACGATCTCATGTTCGTACAGATAACACCCAGAGTACGAAAAGATTGGATCTCTTTTTGTCTTGATGAACACTTAATTTTTTTGAACTATTTTTACTGTACAATCTAATGTTCATACAAACGACATACATAATACAAAATTGTGTGGTATCTTTTTGTCCCGATGAACCTTGAAAATTTTCTTGACAGTTTATACCGTATGATATGTATTCATATTGTATGATCAGCATGTATGAAAATGTTTCTTACAGGATCATACGAGCAAATTTTTAACTGTTCATAGGTACGATCATCGATCGTACTGTGTTATCGTGAATGCTAAAAATTGAAAATTTCCATTTTCTGGATGATTTTTCTTGCCTTTCATATATAAGGTTCTTTAAACTGACTTTTATCGAATCCTTCTACTTTTGTTTTGAGAGAAAATGTGTGAGAGTATTTAAGAGAGATTTATTACAAATTGAGAGTGTGAAAGGTTTACAAGGTTACTCAAAGGTGACATTCTCTTACTGTTTGTAGCAAATCTCTTTCTTAGTTCTTTGAAGATTCTCAAGGGAAGATCTTTGAAGAAGATCTGGTTCTCTATCGACACTTAGAGACTATGGAAGGATGATGGTACTATGCAACACTTGAAGGGTGTGAAAGGATGACAGTTATCTACCGATATCTAGAGAGTGTGAAAGGATGCGGGTACTCTACCGACACTTGGAGGGTGTGAAAGGATGACGATGCTCTACTGACACTTGGAGGGCATAAAAGCATGATGATACTCTGCCACATTGGAGATAGGTGGAAGAGAGGGTAATTGTAAATGCTTCTTCATCTTGCTGTTTGAGCGAAAGGAGGTCACTTTGTTAATAGTGCAATACTTGAAGAGGGAGTCTTCAAGGAGTGGATGTAGGTCTAGTTGGACCGAACCATAATAAATTTTTGTGTTCTTTACTTTTCCCGTAATTTTTATTTTCTTGCAATTTTTATTTTTGTGCTTAAAATTTTTCTTTGTATTAAAATTTAATAAAATAGTTTTTAAAAGTGCTCTGATGGCACTAGAAAGTTTGTTAGGGGTGTTAGGCCCTATGAACCGGCCCAAGGCTAATTAAAAGAGAGAGGTGAATCGGTATTATAAAACAAACACAATCTTAAAACAAAGATTAAGATTCACCACAATGAAAACCAAAGTGCAAAAATTAAATTCAAAAGTAATAAAGGAAAGAACACACTAGATTTATAGTGGTTTAGTCAAACCTTGACCTACGTCCACTCCCTAGAGGCACCCTCCAGGTATTGCACTAAACTAAGTGTCTCTCCTTTAGCTCCCATAGCTAAGCGGAGAAGCCCTTATAAAATCACTTCCACCTTCCCTGGTACGGCGAAGTAGCTGGGTCCTTTGACACCAAAGAGATCTTCTTCTTTGGTGAACTTCCCCCAAGACAAGTCTTGAATCCGACGGTATTAATTAAGGTGCAAGCTTGCCGGAGCAACCATGTGGAATCCCCCTCCACACTCCCTTGAGTCCCCCCTCACAGGATCTTCTCCCTTTCTCAGACTTCACCCGTTCCTCACTCCCTTTCAAGCTTTCTCTTCAAGTTTCTCCCA
Source organism: Dendrobium catenatum (assembly GCF_001605985.2). Taxonomy (NCBI): domain Eukaryota; kingdom Viridiplantae; phylum Streptophyta; class Magnoliopsida; order Asparagales; family Orchidaceae; genus Dendrobium; species Dendrobium catenatum. The sequence continues at coordinate 52,001 of NW_021319792.1, read as the reverse complement.
AAAGAATGAAGCTACAATGGCTTCCAAAGACACTTACAAAGTGCCTTGTCAAATCTAAAATAGAAGATATCAAAACAAGCTCATTAATGTGACTTACCGACTTTATCGTCCAGGCCGATATAAATATCAGTATGGACCATAAGCATAAATTAAGCTCAATCAGCCCGGTCAGTTAGGGACGATCAGAAGATTTTTAGTTATATCGTGCAGGCCGATAGGATATCGTCCTGGACGATTAGTTCAAAATATGAGGAAAATCTTCCTGAAAATTGCCCTGAAAAGAAGCTGGTCGATGTCAAATCGTCCTGACGGATCCTGAGATTAGCCCGACCGATGTGATCATGCAAATCACCATTAATTTCTTTCCTTAATTACCATATTTATTTAGAAAAAATTGTGCTAGATCGGCCAAGCCGATCCTGATAGGCCAGGCCGATCCACCGGGATGATGTCCAAAAATAAGTAATTCCTAAATAGATCTATCAGCAGATTCTTTCTGAATTGAGCCTATCGTCCTGGCCGATACAAAAATCGACCAGGCTGATGTTCTTTATGACAATTGCCTTAATGAGGATAATGCTATAATTAGAGTTTTTATTTTTAAACCGATCATCCAGGTCGATATAAATATCATCCTGGATGATATTATCAAAAATAGTAAACTCTAGGGAATAGTTAGAAATTATTCCAAGATGTGAGTGTACAATGTTACAAGCACCAGGAGCCATACCAATTACAAAAGACTCAAGAAAGGAAAAATGGTACAAACTAACTCAGTCCTAGTCTACCCAATCTTGAGTTGGTTCCAAATTGCAGTATGATCATGTGGACCTCAAATGTCAGTAGATAAGGTAGTCATAGAGAAATAAGAGTGTTTGTTATCATTCAAATCATAAATCATGAAAATAGATCCGCAACAATCTCCCCCTTTTTGATGATGACAAACATTACTCGTTGAATTTGCAAAAAAGAAATCATGTTCTCCTAATCTCCCCCTTACTAAAATAAAACTTTTAAAAAATAGGGGAGATCAAAAAATTTTGTTATTTTTAATTTTTGAAAGATGAAAAAGGTACAAATACAACAATACGTTTAATCTCCCCCTTTTTTATGATGGCAAACATTACTAGTTGAATTTGCAAAAAAGAAATCATGTTCTCCTAATCTCCACCATACTAAAATAAAACTTTTAAAAATAGGGGAGACCAAAAATTTTTATTGTTTTAATTTTTGAAAGTTGAAAAAGGTACAAATACAACAATACGTTTCTCTCCCTTTAACATTATCAAAAAGAGAAGGGGCACAGAAAGTCTTAAAAATAAAAAGTTGCCTTTCAGTTTTTAAAAAAAAAACTTAATAAGAAATGGATTGACAATGCATAATCCAGTAAAGATAAGAAATTCATAAATTGATAATCCAAGCTCAAGTTCTATTTAAATGATAAAAAACTTTTTAATCTAATATCTAAATCAAGGAATAAATTAGAAAAAGAAACACTGATTTTTTCAAAACTTCTTCCATAAAACATATCTAATAGAAGATTAATGCGCGAATTGTTGAATCAGGAATCATGATTTTCAAACTCAAGCATAAAAAATATCAAGAGTTTTTTTAAGCTTTGAATAAAATAGAAAAGGTAAGCATACACCTTGTGGGCTCATTTTATACCTCTTATCAGTTTTTTGGCGCACTTTGCGCATCTTTTTCTTTTGATATACTTTGTGTATCTTTCACAATTTGGCGTCATTGCACATATTTCGATTTGGCAACATTGGCCACTTTTTTTGATTTGGCATCATTGACCTTCTTTTTTTTTTAATATACTACCTTTCTAAAATTTTAAAAATAAAGTAAACCCATTCTATTGAAACAACACACTACTTGATTAGAAAAATTATGAGGTAGATTCACCAACTTGCAAAATATTCCTATGCGATAGATAAAATATAGGGAGATAAAAAAAGTTCAGTTTCAAAATCCAATTTAAAATATGATGAAGATTTTAAATCAAAAGTAGAATAACCTCTTTTAGGAAACAGAGATTGAGAGTCAAAATCATGAGTTTTCTTTCTTTGACTGTTTTTAGAGATGCCAACCACAACTTACATAAGAATTCAAGAAAAATAGAAGGTAAATTTTTCATTTTAAAATTTTTAATCCCCTTTTTTTTTAATTTTAAAAGGATGGTGATGAGTGTGTTGACAAAAAGAAAAAAGTAAAGACACAATTAAAATTTAAAGAAGAAGAAAAAGAAAATAAAAGAAAGAAAGGATGAAAAAAGAATAAATCCAAAATAAAAAAAAACACACAAAAAAAATACAAAAAAATGACAAAACATGCAAAAAAAAAATACAAAGAATGGTTTAAACATCATCTTGCTCCTGTTCAGATGAATCAGAAGCTAAGTATGCCCAACAGATTTTTTTCTTTTCATTATTTGACCATTTTAAAATTTGTTTTGCTTTTACCTTTTCTTTTCCTGGAGGAGTTCTCAAATTAGGGCACTGATTTTTCATATGTCCAAGTTTCCTACATCCAAAGTAAATAATGTCAAAAGTAATCTTAACATTATTACCATTTTTACCTTTATTCCACTTTTGTTGAGGCTTATACTTTGGTGAGGTATTTAATTTTCTTGACAAGTCATTATTTTCGTCACCAATTAAGCCACTTTCCTCCATGTTTTCAGTGTTTAGCACTATAATTTCACCTGCATTCAAAAGTCTTTGACCCAAACTTTGCTCGTAGGCAATGAGTGAGCCAATCAAATTATCAATATAATACTCATTCAAATTTTTTGATTCACAAATAGCAATAACTTTAGCATCAAACTTACCAAGTAAACAACGAAGAATTTTATTGACTTTTTCAAAGTTTGAAAACTCCTTTCCTAAAGCATGTAATGATGTAACAATTTAAATAAATCTAGTATACATGTCTAAGATCATCTTATAAGGTTTAATGCAAAAAAGTTTATATTCATGAATTAAAATATATAACTTGGATTGCTTGATTTCACTAGTTCCTTCGTATATGGTGTGTAATTTATCTCAAATTTCTTTACCACTAGTGCACGTAGAAACAACATATAATCTTCAGAATTTAAAGCACAGAAAAAGCAATTTAAAGATTTTGCATTCAATTAAGCATTGATTTGTTCTTCCCTATTCCATTAATTAAAAGGAATATTAGTTTTAACTCCATCTAAAACCCATGACGGTAATAAATAACCAGTTAAAATTATATGCCACATACGAAAATCTATCGATTGCAAGAAAGTTGGTCTGGTGATTGAATAACCTTCCGCAATATTATGATTAGAAAAATTAGCCATGGATCAAAATTTAAAAAGTTTTCAAACTTAGATTTTATAAATCCCGCTCTGATACCACTTAAAAGTGCTCTGATGGCACCAGAAAGTTTGTTAGGGATGTAAGGCCCTATGAATCGGCCTAAGGCTAATTAAAAGAGAGAGGTGAATTGGTATTTTAAAACAAACACAATCTTAAAACAAAAATCAAGATTCACTACAATGAAAACCAAAGTGCAGAAATTAAATGAGGAAGTAATAAAGGAAAGAACACACCATATTTATAGTGGTTCGATCAAACCTTGACCTAGGTCCACTCCCTAGAGGCACCCTTCAGGTATTGCACTAAACTAAGTATCTTTCCTTTAGCTCCCATAGCTAGGTGGAGAAGCCCTTACAAAATCATTTTCACCTTCCCCGGAGCGGTGGAGTAGCTGGGTCCTTTGACACCAAAGAGATCTTCTTCTTTGGTGAACATCCCTGAAGACAAGCCTTAAATCCGATGGTATTATGGTGCAAGCCTGCCAGAGCAACCATGTGGAATCCCCCTCCACACTCCCTTGAATCCCCCCTCACAGGATCTTCTCCCGCTCTCAAACTTCACCCGTTCGTCACTCCCTTTCAAGATTTCTCTTCAATTTTCCCCCAATTGAACGAAGCTACAATGGCTGCCAAAGATACTTATAAAGTGTCTTGTCAAATCTTAAATGAAGATCTCAAAATGAGCTCATTAATGCAACTTGCCGACTTTATCGTCCAGGCCGATATAAATATCGGCCTGGCCGATCAGCATTAATTATGCTCAATCAGCTCGATTGGTTAGGGATGATTAGAGATTTTTGGTCATATCGTCCAGGACAATAGGATGTTATCCTGGACGATTAGTTCAAAATATGAAGAAAATTTTCCTGAACATCGCCTTGAAAAGAAACTGGTCGATGTCAAATCATCAAGGCCGATCTTGAGATCAGTCCGGCCGATGTGATCGTTTAAATCACCATTAATTGCTTTCGTTAATTACCAGATTTATTTAGAAAAAAATTTGCTGGATCGGCCAGGCCGATCCACCGGGACAATATCCAAAAATAAGTAATTCTTAAATAGATATTGCGGCAGATTCTTTTTTAATTGAGCCTATCATCCAGGCCAATGTTCTTTATGACGGCTGCCTTAATGAGGATGATGCCCTAATTAGGGTTTCTATTTTTGAACCGATCATCTTGGCCGATATAAAAATCATCGTGGACGATGTTATCAAAAATAGTAAACTCTAGGGAATATTCAGAAATTCTTCCAAGGTGTATGTGTATAAAGTTACAAGCACCAGGAGCCACACCAATTACAAAAGACTCAAGAAAGGAAAAATGGTACAAACTGACTCAGTCCTAGTTTACCCAATCTTGAGCTGGTTCCAAATTACAGTTTGATCTTGTGGACCTGAAATGTCAGTGATAAGGAAGTCGTAGAGAAATAAGAGTGTTTGCTATCATCAAAATCATAAATCATAAAAATAAATCCCCTACAATTTTCATAAATTTCCAAGAGAATTTTAGAATTACTAATTCACGCCCCTCTTGGTTAGCCTTAAGACAATTGTGATAGGTATAACAATCTATACATACTTTTCAAATGGTATCAGAGATAATTTCAAATTTAAAGTTTATATTACTTTTTGAAAATTGAATATGACTACTTTGGGAAACTATAACACATCTGAAGGGTATTCGATCACTAGATCCCTATTATTTGATAACATACTTTTTAATTTTTGATAACATAATGTCAACTTTTCTTTAATTGCTTGATTATCGCATGTGGATTTTAGTACATGAAGGATACACTAGGCCACTAGAATTGTAGATGGCATTAAAAATGAAACACCGTTAGCTGACTGGATATTAAAAGAATAAGAATTTACTCAGTTAAATGCCAAATATTTGAATAATTTTTTTTGTGCACTTAAATTTGAAGATAAAATGCATGTTTCTACCTATAAAGTGGAAAAGAAATTTGGGATAGACTTTGAATCATATATGAAGGGATTAATGAAGTGAAATAATTTAGATAAAATATTTTATTGCATGATTATGAAATGTTTCATATGAGACCAAACGAATCCATCACTAACATGTACACAATTTTCACTCAAACAATCACCTCCTTACGTGCTTTAGGTAGGGAATTAACGAATAAAGAAAAAGGGAATAAAATACTTTATCATTTACCCACTTCTTATGATGTAAAAATAACTATTATTATACAGTCTAAGGATTTAACTATTTATTCTTTTGACAATCTTCTTGGATCACTAATTGCCTACGATCAAGGAGAGACTCAAAGACTGATTGATACATGTGGGAAGCAAAAGAAAAACAATATAGCATTGAAAGTGGATGATTTGGAGAGTGATCAGTCCAGCCTGAGGATGAAGATGAAATTGCCTTGATGACTAGGCAATTCAGGAGTTTTTTGAAAAGGAAGCAAAGGAGATGCCTGTGGTAAAATAAAGATAAATTCCATAAAAATATTAAGGCTTCTAATGATGTTATTTGTTATGAATGCAAGAACCTAGATATATCAAATATAATTGCCCTATTCTTAAATCCAATCCTAACAAAGAGAAGGTGGAGGGAAAAAAACATGAAAAAGGGAAATAAGAGGTTATAGAGAGCTTTTTGGGTAGACTCAGCTTCGGATTCCTCAAAACATAAGTAGAAGAAGAAGTTACAAATTTGTGCTTAATCGTCGACAAGCTTGATCAGTCAGATCAAGAAGAGGTATGTAACTTAACTTATGAAGAATTATTTGATATTTCTAAGAAAATACACACCGTACATAGAAAACTTAAAAGATGCATGTTAGGTTGAATTTAGATTTTATTGAATTATAGAAAGAGCATGAAATCCTTAGGAAAGATCACAAATAAATTGATAGCAACCACATAAAACTTTTGGATGAGTTTGATGAATTGAACAAACATCATGAAATATTAAAAACATCACACACTGAACTTAAAAAAAAGATTTTAAAACTTATATGAATGAATAAGATAATAGAGATCATTATTTAAAAGTTGACAATGCTGTATTAAAAAGAGCAAACTCATTTTTTAAAGCTCAATTGAATAAACTTAAGAAAAATAGGATTTCACCTACACCTAAATAATTTTTTAAATCTTGATAAAAAGGCAAAAAGTTTAAAATCTTGGAAGAGAAAAGTTTACTCATATAAATTAAAAAATCCTTTTCTTGGAGTTATATATTTTTCTTATGATATGCTTGGGTACATATGTCACACTTTCACTATTCATAGTTAGTTATATCTAGTGTGGAGATCTAAGATGCATAAAATAAGTTATATCATATATGCATCTAGTTTAATTTTGCTAAGAGAATAACACAAACTTGTTTGGATTTCTAAGATTAATGTTTGATCATAATGTAGAAATGCTTTCATACAAGACCTCGTGAGAATATTTGGTACCTGGATATTAGATGTTCAAATCATATGACTGGATACTCTATATAATTCATATTGCTAGAAGCCAGGAATGGAGGCAAGTTTATAGTAGGAGATAATACCACTAGAAAACTGGTAAGCACATATATGTTTGGAAACTTGAACAACTTTTTCATTGAGAATGTTTTACTTGTAGAAGGCTTAAAGTATAATATGTTGAGTATTAGTCAGCTGTGTGATAAGAGTTATAGTGTTAAATTTTGTCTTACTAGCTGCATATTAACCCAAAATGGAAATGATATACTGCATGGAATAAGGGTAAATAATGTGTATATGCTAGATTTGAATTGTATTAAATCTCCTAATGTTTTTTATTTGAAAATAATTTCTGATAAATCATGGTTAGAACATAGGAAACTTTGTCATTCTAGTATGAAAAATCTTAAGAAAATTATCCAAAAAGAATTTGTCAGAGGTTTATCAAAACTAGACTTTATTAACGATCACCAGCGTGATGCATGTTAACTTGGAAAATGGGTGAAGTATTATTTTCATTCCATTAAGGATCATAGAACTAACAAACTATTGGAGATTATTCATATGAATATTTTTGGACCGGTTAGCACTATAAGTCTAGGAGGTAAAGTATTTGGATTTATAATTGTTTATAATTTTTTTAGATTCACTTGGGTTAAATTTTTATTTCAAAAGAGTGAATCATTTGAGGAATTTAGAAAATTTTTAACATAGATTTAGAGAAAACTAAGATGTGAAATCTTATAAATTCAAAGTGATCATGAGGTGAATTTGAAAATGAAAAATTTTAGGAGTTTTATAATGAGAAAGGAATTCATCATAATATTTTAGTACCTAGGACCCCTTAGCATAATGGGGTAATAAAAAGAAATAATAGAGTATTAATTAAAGTCACTAGAGCCATGTTGGCAGAATATTCACTTCTAAAATATTTTTAGACTGAAGCAGTTAGTAAAGCTTATTATGTTCTTAATAGGGTGAACATTATATCCAAATTAAATAAAACATCTTATGAGCTTCTTAAGGGTAGAACACCAAATTTGTCATATTTGCTTATTTTAGGATGTAAGGTGTTCATTCATAATAATGAAAAATCTCCTTTAGAAAAATTTGACCCAAAATCTATTGAAGAAATTTTTCTTGGATATCTAGTGTTGGAAAATCATACAGAGTTTTTAATAAGAGAACTTTGGTAGTTAAGGAGACCACACATATAATGTTTGATGAGTTTGGCATTTTGGAAGAGCAAAAATTAGAATAGGTTCATATTGAAAATAACTCCCAAGGAATTGAAAAGATAAATTTTCAAGAAAATGTTAAAAAAGAAAACCCTTTACTTAGAGAATGGAAATTTTCTAAAAATTACCCTACGGAATTGATTTTAGGTGAACCAAATGAGGGTGTTAAGACAAGGAATGGACTTAACAAAGAGGTGAATCATTCTGAATTTATTTTAATGGTTGAAACCAGAAATATAAATCAAGCTCTTTCAGATGAATTTTAAATTTTGATCGTGCATGAAAAGTTGAATCAATTTATAAGCAATGATGTTTGAGAATTGATTGAAAGGCTAAATGATCAAAGTATTATTGGAACTAAGTGGGTATTCAAAAATAAAATTAATTATTTAGGAGTTGTGATTAAAAATAAGACTAGATTGGTGGCTAATGAGTATAATCAAATAGAAGGGGTTGATTTTGAAGACACTTTTTCCCCTGTAGTAAGACTTGAATCAATTAGGGTTTTATTAGCCTTTGTCTATTTTAAATATTTAAATTGTATCATATAAATATTAAGAGTAACATTTTGAAAGGGGTAATACAAGAGAATATTTATATTGAGTAATCTCTAGGTTTTAAAAATTCTAAATTATCTAATTACGTGTTTAAATTAAAAAAGGCATTATATAGACTCAAACAGACACCTAGGGCTTGGTATGGGAGGTTAAGCACTTTCCTATTAGAGATATCTTTTATAAAACGAAAAGTGGAAATCACTCTCATTTTGAAGAAATTAGGAGATGATATACTCATCATTCAAATATATGTAGATGACAATATTTTTTGATCTACAAATAAAAAACTTTGTGATGATTTTTCAAAAATAATTAGTGAATTTGAAATGAGTTTAATGAGAGATATGAGTTATTTACTTGGTTTTAGCATGAATCAAAATGAGGAGGGAACTTTTCTTAGTCACTCGAAATATATTAAAGACATCCTTAAGAAATATGAAATGGACAATACTAAACCACTAACTATACTAATGAATTCCTCAGTATAGTTGGACAAGGACCCAAAGGGAAACTCTATTGATCAAAAGAAATTTAGAGATGTAATTGGGTCATTTCTTTATTTGACTGCTAGTAGTCCAATATAATATTTAGTATTTATTTGTGCGCTAGATTTCAATCTGATATAAAAGAATCATATTTGACAGTAGTATAAATGATTTTGAGATATCTTTTGGATACTCAAAACTTATGGATTTGATATCCTAAGTACAGCTCTATATTTAAAATTGTTGGATATTCTAATTCAGAATTTGCAAGTTATAGGGTTGATCAAAAGAGTACATCTTGAATTTATCAATTCATAAAAAAAAAAATCTTTAATATCTTGGTCCAGTAGAAATAGAATTTTGTAGTCCTATCTACTGTTGAAATTAAATACATTTCCTTATGTAGTTATGAGCCACAAGTACTTTGGTTGAAATAATAATTGATTGACTTATGATTTATAATTGGCATAATTTCTATTTTTGTGATAATACTAGTGTCATTTGCATTTCATTAAATCTTATCCAACATTCTAGAACTAAACATATAGATATAAGGTATCACTTCATTAAAGATCATATAGCCAAAAGAGAAAATGAATTGAATCACATTTTTACAGAAAATCAACTTGTAGATATTTTTATAAAATCACTAGCCTTTGACACATTTAGCACCTTAAGAATGAGGATAGGTGTGATTAATCTTAATGCTTAGATTAAATATTCTACAAACTTGATATATTCGTTATTTATGTCTATTTAGTTTTTTTTATGTTTATTTATTTTTGTTTTATTTGTGTGTATTTATTTATTTTTTGTTTTTATTTTGTGTGTTTTTAGACATGAAGCATGTCACATGATTAAAATAATTGATTTTTGAGAAGTTTTTTTTTTTTCATATATTGTTCTCTATGTGTTGTATTCATACTGTATGAATATTTTTTTTATCCTGTACAAATTCTATAGCATATAGATGATAGTTTTGGGAGTTGAGCATGCGAAACTTAGATTTTTCATAAGCTTCATACTATATGATGATGTCATCATATGGTACAATTTGCATTGATTCATCTTGATGCATAGGGACATTTTTACCAATTAGGTTCAGTTATTTATCACTAATAGTATATATGAAATTATCATTCATTTGTATGATCTAGTTGTCAATTTCTATGGGGGATGAACCTAACTACCTTTAAAATGATCTTTAATATTCTGATTATCCCAGACGAACACCTATTCTCCTGTACGATTGAGTTGTCAAAAAACCTGTACGAAAGGATGCCTCAAAAATGGCATTTTATGAAAAACCATTTAAGTTTTGGCCATTTCCATTCGTACATACAAAAATAATTTTGTTACCTACGATTTTAAAATTGTTCATATGAAACAAATGTCATACTATATGATAAGTCATTTTAATTTAAATAGAAGGGTTGTTGAAGTCATTTTCATTCCATTTCTAAACCGTCTATAGACCTTGTTTTAAGAATGGCTAGCTCATGCAAACGTCCATGTATTTCCAAGGGTTCCTCATCTAGAGGTGGTGGGGATGATAACTTTTTGTCCAAGTTAAATGAGGAAGCATTCTTTAGGTATTATTCCACCAAAATCACTCCTTACTATCTTCTAATTCAGGATGATCTCCACTTTATTATAATGCCCCTGTTTGCTTCAACCCAACTCTTTTTCCTTTTGACACTTATTTATGCTTATCACAAAGAAACCTTCCAATATTTCTTAGCCAATATGAGATTTAGTGAGGACCAGATTAGGATCTTCTTTTGTCCATAAATAAAGAGTAGAGATTACCAAAGAATATTTAGGCAACTACCTCCACTTGAGAATCCAAGGAATTAGAGCACACACTTTGACCTCTAGATTCGACTTTGATTGGTCTAAAATTAATAAAGTTCTTAGAGGTTTCTCTCAAGTGTGTCATTTATCAAGAGTTTATATATTAAACCAAAATGCCTGGATCATCCAGTATGCTTAGGAACATCAATCAATCCTAATGCTGGTGATCGCATAAATATGACTCCTCTCTTATCCACTATCACATACCGATTATGACTAAAAAAACCCTGTGATGAGGCCCAACTCATCACAGACTATATTTATGATCTTTTTGAAATTGGGCTTCCTCATCATAAGAGGAAAATGAATATAGCTTTAGGACACTTAGTTGCCTACATCCTATAAAAGAAGTACAACCTGAACCATCCAAATCTTGTTACTGAACTCTCAATTTACTTTACTGATACTTCTTTTTTATCATTATTTGGGAGAGAACAGAGTTCTAGTAATGATACTGAGGGAGAACGGGGAGCTCCTGCACGTGCACCTGGACCTGGCTAAAATTACTTTTAAGAAATGGTCCAGCGATTTGATTGTTTGGAGACTCACTTTGATCTGCATTTTAATTAAATTGAGACAAATTTAAATCAGCAGAATGCGAGAAACCAGGAGGACATGGGCTGGATCCATAATCAGTTTGATACGGTCAAACCAATGTAGGTATGATGAATAGTTATTTTTTTGTATTTAATCAGCCTCCACCTCCAGATCAGGGCCCTCCGAGTTTTAAGTGTACTTCATTATTATAGTTTCTATCAAGCTTTTAAGAGTGATGTTAAGATGTTTTTCTTTCAGGTTTGTTATATAAGTGATGATGTTGAGTGTTGTTATTTTTTATATCGTTGGGGGTGAATGTATGTGAAACTTTTTTATCAATGAAAAATGTCATGTTTTGGTGACATTCTTATTTCTTGATACTTGAAATATTGGTATGTTTAATAAGAAAAACATCTTTGAAAATAATTATTGAAGTGTGTTATAAATTATTTTGCTTTACTGATTAATTTCCTAACAAAAATCTTATCTTTTAAAAATTTAAATTAAATTTTAACTGGATTTAGATAAGAAAATCAGTTTCATATTCTTTTAGACAAGCATATCTAACATATATATGTTGCAAGATTGATGTCTTATTATTATTTATTTCTTATCAATATAATTTTTTTTATTATTAGTGAAATTTAAATTTAGATTACTGATACTGTAAAGACCCAAAAAGTAAATCAAAAGAAATTCATAATATGTGCAAAAATTAAAAGAATGTGCAATGGTTTGTAAAAAGAAAAAGGGCGCAAAATTAGCCCAAATAGAAAAAGATGCACAAAGTGTGCCACAAATAATTGAAAAGATGTGCAATGTCACCAAATAGAAATTCTTTATTATGTTCTTTCCACTATCATTTAATCTCTAATCCAAATTAATCTAATTAACAATTATATTCTATATTATTTTTGAAGTTAACTAGTTTTCATTTCATCTTTTTTGCAATAATCATTTTTATTTAATTTGTCTTGCATGAATCATGACTTTAATTAACATTTCTTATCTTAGTTGATCTTTGATTTAAAAATTTTTAAATTTTCCTTTTTAGTATTATGGAATTAATTTTTTATATGCAATTGGTTTAAAACCATTCTCTAGATCAATTCATTTGGTTTATCTTTTGAAACCTTTTATTTCAAGTTCTATTTCCTTTTTTATTATTGTCAAAAGGGG
>NW_021319792.1:25460-39310 GCF_001605985.2 Dendrobium catenatum | reverse complement strand
GGGTTATTATATTATTTGATCAATTGATGTTTGTTGTTTGATTTGTAAAATGTTGTGTGAATGTTTTATATGTATGTTTTTTAATGCATGAATGCATATGTGTGAATGTTCGTTCGGTGTTGGTGTTTTATATGTGTTTTCTATTCAAGTTTTTTTTAGAATTGTTTTTAATTTGGTTTCTTTTATTTTATTTTATTTTTATTAGGATATTTGATCTTCATGAAAAATCCCTTGATTTACATTGGTCATTCCATTTAGGGGGAGCTAAGAAATAATTTTTTGCTTCAAATGTTAACTCAAACAAATATTATTTTGCCATCATCAAAAAGTGGGAGACTGCTGCAACTTAGTTTTCATAACTATATTTTCATAATATATGTATTTTTTATGATTCCAAATATTATTATTTGATTATTATTTCTCCTAACATATATTGGATCTATTGCTTTTGTTGTTTGTGTGTACTAACATTACAGAAAAATTATACTCCAGATATTTGAAGACTTCAAGCCATATTAGATTAGGGTGTATTATAAATGGAGTATGTATTTTACACTTTCATTCAGTATTTTACACACACTAACATAGAGTTAAAACTTCTAAATTTTTAAACTAATCATACTGTATAATTTCTAATCATATGGGATAATTTGTCTAGTTATTTTCTCCAGAAAGCAGTTAATCAAACCATGTAAAGAAAATTTCTAAGTTCTATTCATACTATATGAAGTCCACTTCGTATAGACGATGTCCATAGTATGAAATGGATACATACAAGTTCATCTCGACGATCATCAAATTTTTCTAAACTTATTGTACTATACGAAGTCCACTTCATATATACAATGCCCAGAGTACAAAAAGATTGGGTCTCTTTTCGTTTGACGATCACTAAATTTTTTTAAACTATTCTTACCGTACAATCTCATGTTTGTATAGATGATGCCTAGAGTATGAAAGTATTGAGTCTCTTTTCATCATGATGAACACTAAATTTTTTTGAATTATATATATATATATATATTCATATTGTATGAAAATGTTTCAAACAGGATCATACAAGCAATTTTTTTACTATTCATATGTATGATCGTCGATCATATTGTACGATCAAGAATGCTCAAAATTAAAATTTTTAGTTTTTTGGATGATTTTTCATGTCTTACATATATGAGGTCCTTTATAATGACTTTAGATGAATCCTTATTCATTTTTTCTTGAGAGAAAAAAATTTGAAAGTGATTTGAGAGAGATTTCTTATAAATCGAGAGTGTGAAGGGTTCACAAGGTTACTCAAATGTCAGATTCTCTTAGTATTTATAGCAAATATCTTCCTTACTTCTTCGAAGATATTTGAGGGAAGATCTGGTTATCTGCCGGCACTTGGAGAGTGTGAAAAGAAGACCGTACTCTACCGACACTTAGAGGGTGTAAAAGGATGACGGTACTTTGCCGATACTTGGAGGGTACGAAAGGATGACAACACTCTGCCGCACGGTGATAGGTGGAAGAGAGGGTAATTATAAAGGCTTCTTTGACTTGCTGTGGGAGCAAAAAGAGAACCACTTTTGTAATAGTGGATTACTTGTAGAGGGAGTCTTAAAGGAGTAGATGTAGGTTTAGTTGGATCGAACCACTATAAATTTTCGTGTTATTTACTTTTTCTGAAATTTTTATTTTCCTGAAATTTTTTATTTTTGTGGTTAAAATTTTTCTTTGTATAAAAAGATTAATAAAATAGTTTTCATTAATTTCCAAGAGATTTTTAAAATTATGATAGGTCTAACAACCTATATTTAATTTTCAATGGGAAGAGGCTTGTGGCATCAAAAGATCCGGCTACTCTCCCACACCGGGTTGGTGAAAGGGATTTTGCTGCTCTGCCACATCGGGTTGGTGAAAAGGCTTCTCCACATCTCATTGGGAGACTGAAAGTGATTGTGTAAAGGCTTCTCTACCTTATTGTGGGGGAAAAAAGTGAGTCATTAAAGTTTTAGTGCAATACCTGGAGAAGACTTTGAGGGGGGGACGTAGGTTAGATTTTCATCGAATCTCCATAAATTTTTTGATGTGTTAGGAATTTTTTTAACACTTTATTTTATTTATTTTTAATTTTCTACATGTTACATTCTTGCGAATTATGGTTGAAAACATTTTGATTGTTTTGGATTGAATTTTTTTTTAGCCAAAAAAATTTGAAAATCAAAATGTAGAAAAATATTTTTGCATTCTTTTTTCAACACGATCAAATGTAATTTTTTTTTATTATTGTTTGCTTCCACTTGAGATAACATGTTTTAAAATTATCATTGTGAGTTTGGTTAAAATTTTTCAAAGAAGAGTCTTTTGAAAAAGAAAAGTCTCTTAAAATACCAATTCACCACCTTCTTAGTGTGCTATTATAGTTCAACTAAGTTTAATAACCTCATATTGAACTTTCACTTTCTTCCCTTATGCATATTGTTTCTAAACCCATAACTTCAGAGATAACTCTTTATGAGAGAAAAAAAATAAAACAAGGAATCTCATCATGCATTAAAAATGTAATTTTACAAAAACTTGTCCACATATTTATCATATAGTTTGCAGGCCATCCATTCAAACTTTTAATTTAATACAAATATTTTAAACTATTGTATTTAATACAATAGATCATCAAAGTTGTATTTTATATTAAAATGTTGGTTAAATGATTGTCGGGGCCATCTTCTTCGAAGATACATCATTTGTTATGCAAGAATTAAATTTTGAAAAATAAAACAACAAACATAACATCATTCAAATTAGTGTGATTTACATTGTAAATATAAGAATATTTATAACATACAAATACCAATGTCTTAAAAAACTTGACCAGACTGGCTAGAACTAGCCTTAGGGCCAGTCCAGTTCATCCTAATAACTTTTTTTTATAATGCACCAGCTAGAACTACTGGTTCAACCAATAAACCCCTGAATTGGTTACAGTTCTCTTAAACCAGCAAATTTAAATTTAAAATTATTTGAATAATTAGGTAAATTATTTTATAATATTAAGAATAAAATATTAAATAATATTTGAAACTTAATTTTAAATTTGAAATGCTTACTTTTAAATTAAAAAATTCCAACTCAAAATTTTAGAAGGCTTCATTACTTTATGTGAGATATTTATTCATTTTAACCCAAAAGGAAATATAAAGTAAAAGAATTATCAAGAGAAAGTTCTCCAAGTAATGTAGGACAAAAAAAATTGAAGTTATTACTTTTTAACTATTAAATTTTAACACTCACTATCTATTTTAAAATGGATTTTTTAAATAAACTTTTTATGAAATAAATAACAATTTTTAATTAATAATGATAACCAAATTATATATTTCATTTATTATTTATGTACTATAAAATTTATTTATTTATTATTAATAAATGATCTAATATTAATAATTTATATATGTAAATTATAATATGAATTTAATATATAATTTATATGTATAAATTACATCTAAACATATAACCTAAATTATTAGTAATTTATATTAAATTTAAAATTTTATATGTAAGTTAAATTTTTGCTAATATGAATTAGTTTTAAAGATTGTAGGTGTTTAAATTTAAAATTACATAAGATATTATTAACGTGTGAATTTAATTTATTTTCTAATAAAAAAATCATGTCATTACATGATTATTCTATCATTTAAATTTAAAAATGATTATAATCTACAAAAATAAATAAGTAAAGAATAGGAAAAGGAAATTATTTTTTGGAATAATTAATTAAAAATAAAAATCACTCAATTAAAAAATCATGCCACCCAAAGTAGCCAAAAAGATACTAACTGACCAAAAGATAAGAAGCAAGAGGACTATAATACACTCAGCCAACAACTAGGTGTCGCGACTCGAGCTAACAAGTGTATGGCTTTGGTGATAACAAATATTAATTATTGCATCTTTGTGTCTCCTAGCATTTATACTATGTATTTGCTTTTGTGTGTACTAATATTTTAGGAATGTCATGCACTCGTCGGTAAAGATTAAGGGCTCAATATTGGGTAGAATAGAATATACTGAAAGTGTAAAATTTATTTATGTATTTTTTAATTTCTTGAGTCAAGTCCTGTAAAGGTGTATTCTAGCATGCTGACCGTTCATACAAACACTCATGGAAATGTGATAGTGAGAAAAATTAGAAGATTATTTTTCTAAACTAATCATAATATATGAGAGGTATCTGATTATACGATAAGCTACTAAAAATTATTAAAATGGCTAATTATGTAATTAAAGCTATTTGAACTAATCGGACTTGACGATAAGTTAAAATCATAACCTTATTCGTCAATCATAATTTTGGAAATATTTAGAAAATATAAAATATATACTAATTGTATGGTATGATAGGTATTAAATGGTATGATATAATTAAATATTGCCTAAGTTAATATTATATTGAGGGATCAAATTTAGATTAATTAGTCTAGTAAGATTATACTGTACGATTGGACAAATCATACTGGATGAACCAATATTTACATATGATGATATTTTATTGTATCCAATTGTGCAGGATGATAATCCAAATTGATTGTACAAATCATATTGGATGATGACATATCATACTTAACGACTAGCTCAATCAATTGTGCTGACTATAAAGCTCTTTACTCATCATATAGTAATAATAGAGATATTTTGAACTGATCAAACTATACTATCAAGGATCATACTATATGATCAGAATCAACAGATGTGAGTTTTAGGGTTTCTCAAAGCCCTCTATTTAAGCTTTCTCATAAGACTTTGTGTGACTCTTTTTCCATTCACTGAGTTCTTTCTTCTCAAGAAAGCTTGAAGAGAGAGCCTAGAGCTTGGGAGAGAAAGGGTTGAGTTTGTGAAAGAGGGAGAAGGTCCTTGTGGGTTTTAAGGGATTGTGAGAGGGAGTTTTACATGATAACTATGGTAAACTTGTACTTGAGTTCCTCCATAGGTCAAGGTTTGTCTTGAGGGAAGTTTTTGGAAGAAGATCTCTTTATTGACAAAGGACCCGACAACTTCTCCACATCGGGGAAGGTAAAAGAGATTCCAAGGTTCTTTGCCATCACCAGCAGGGTCAAAGGATTATGGTTTCTATCGCACCTGGTTGGTATAAGAGATTTTGAAAGGGATTCTCCGCCTAGCTATGGTGGCTAAAGTGGAGACACTATAGTGATAGTATAATACCCATAGAGGAGGGATACAAGGAATAGACATATGTCATTGTTTGACCAAACCACTATAAATCTTTGGTGCGTTTATTTTGATTTTCTACTTTTGCATTTTTCTTTTTTCGCACTATTTTTTGTGAAAAATGCTTTGTAAAAATCTGTGATTAATGTTTTGTTATGATGATTAGAATATAATCATCATTATTATAAATGTCTATAATTTAATTAGCTTCCACATCAAAGTGAAAGTATTGATTTCGTATTAGTGTGCTAAGGGACAAGTTCACTTAGGTATAACATAAATATCAAACTTTGAATAAGTACACCAAGAAAATCAGGGATGCCACTAGAACAACATAGAAACACAATAGAACTTAAACCAAAAGAGGCACATGACAACCAGACTAGGGAAAAATTAGTGGTACAAATAGAAACCCGACACTTGATGAAAAAAAAAATAGAACCTGGACAACCACCACCAAAACACAACATCAGAAGGACCATCAAAAAGATAAATCCAATACAAAGACACAACCATAATAAACCCAAACTAACTGAAACACGTCTAGATCGTAGAGGCAGCCAAATCCAAACAACCAAGATCTGGGAAGAAAAACTTGTTAAAGCACACAAAAGGGATAAGAAAATTAAAAGGAAACCATAAATGAAATCAATGAATAAATAAAACTTATAAGTGTAGTATCTAGAACCAGTCCTAAAAAAATTGTAGACAACAACCATCCATATAGTCAATGAGATAGATTGACAAAAGTAAAAAAATTCTGAAACCAACCAATTTACCAAACAACCGCTATCTACAAAACAACCACAAGCACACACTTGAGAAATTAAACTAAAACACTTTTTTCAATAATACTAATCATTATGGAGTATCCACACCCCAAAATTCCCATACCAAGTCAACCAAACACCCAACCCATAGAATCAACTACCATTTCGTAAATGTAAAAATAGGTTTTAAGCTGCCAGGAAAAACCTAACCACTTGCAATCATAATAAAATTCAACCCACTCAAAACATTCATCAAACTAGAATAGAATGAAGGATAGTTAAGAATATTAAAAAGGGGAAAACTAGAATGAGAATAGACCGCGTGGCACTAAAATCCAACAAGATTATTAAAACCATGAAATAAGCCAACACTTCAATGAAACACAGAAAGGAAGAACACGAAGAGGATGTACAAAAACTATAGAAAGCAAATAAGACACAAAACAAACAACACCAATGGAAAAGCCATTAAATTCTCAACTAAGGCAATCAAACTTTGTCCAAATTTATCATCCCCCTCAAAGGCTGAGGTAATGATAAATGAGAGAAATCTTGAAATAATCTAATTGGCAACAAAATTTAGCAAGCTAGCTAGCACAATAGTTACCTTCAAAAGAAATATGAGTAATCCAATACTTTAACATACAAAACATCTAGTAAGAAGATAAAAATATTTAGGATTCCTAGAAGCATTACCATTAGTAAAATGTAATAACATATTTGCATCAACCTTCAACCAAATATCTTTAAGGATATTTAGAAGTTTAGAAAACAGTTGAAGAACTTTATCTTTCACTTTAGAAATAATGCACATGAAGTTGATCTTAATGTTTTGATGTTTAGAATCATTCCTTCCATCCAAAGGAACTCAAAATAAGAATAGGAATCAAATTCATCATGTAAACTTTAACTGGAGAAAACTAAGCTTACATGATATAGGAAATATCACTTTCATTGTTGAAGTTATAAATATCAAACATATCATCAAAATACCTCCACACTTTAATGACTATAATAACATGATTCAAAGATTCAATATGGTAGCAACATTGATATTTAGAAGGAATATAAAAACCTTTTTCATCAAGAGAACATTAATAGGAAGACTTTTATGTAAATTCTCCAAACAAAAATAGAATAAGGTATAGGGATGTTATTATTCCAAATTGTAGAAAATTGAAAAGCTTTGCAATGAAGAGGTCAAATAGAATCCAAAACATTTTTAAAAGCAAAGTACCAAAAATTGATAACTTAAACAAAATATCATCCTCATTATACATCTACAAGGGAATCCACTTAATTTTACCCACTAAATTTTTAGGAACAAAATCACTTAATTTATTAACATTCCAATTATTATCATCAATGAAACTATTAACTTTAATATAATCAATAGAATGAGAGTATAAATAATTATCAATAGAATATGGCCCCATACCATTATATTTTAAAAATAAAATATTACCATTACCAATACCCCATTGAATAAATTTCTCGTCGTCCGACTAGGTGGTGCGAAGCCTTTTCCACACTAGAGAATCAGACCTTATAGTTGCATAAAAGAGGTCGCTTACCTTAGCAGCACTTTTTCATCATGAATTTAGCCCACAAACTTTTAATGGATCTAAAAGAAAACCATAGTTTATGAGAAAAAACATGAGCTATATCCACAATACTTTTATACCCAATCCCCACTTCATATAAGAATAGAAAAAGGGAGAGAAAGTAGTGAGAGAAACTCTAAGAAATTGTTTTGAAGTTTCACGGGAATTCAAATTCTTCTCTTCGCGGGAGTTGCGGAAAACTCATGGCGGCGGATGTTCGCCGGCAATAGGGCGGGACCCTGGAGGATCGTCGTATTGTTCAGAAGGCTTTGAACGTTTCATCCCATCCAATGCTCTCACTGCCGGCATTCGGTGATGAAATAGCTGGAGTCAATCTGATGGCTAAGACTAAAGGTAATAATGGAATTGTCATTAAAGAAGGTGGTTTTGAAGCAAGAAGGGAACCATAGGTGATTGGGAAAGGAAAGAGCATAATTGTTGATGAAAAGGTCAAAAAGGTTTTCAAAGGCAGTTTTGCATTGACACCTTCTGAAGGTTCTGATGCATCTCCATCTTCAATATCTTTTATTAAAAAAGGTCCCTCAGTGAATGGAAATGTTGACGGTATGGAGAAGAAGATGCTTGATCTGAGCTCACTGGGAATTTCCAGCCCTGCAAACAATGGTATCCTGGGAGAAAAGGATAATGCAGTGAAATAGCAGAAGTATGTTGAACCAGCTAAAATCTTATTCTCTGAGTTGGTGAAAGTTAAGGATGTTGAATCACCCGACAAGGGAGATTAGAGGATGTTTCAAGCCATATTAGAGATAATGCTAGAGAATAGATGAATGCGTGGAGGAAAAAAGAGAATATCAAAGTTTTAAATTTGCATCTGGGCAACTTTCTAGCTGACGATGGATTGACTGTGAAATTACACGAGTAAAATGAAAAAGATAATGCATATAAGCTTAGTAATTCAGTCGTCATCTAAGTGTTTTGAGGAGATCCCTCATTATGGGTTATTAGCTCAAAACTCAGGAGACAATGAATGCAATTTCAAAAGTTTCACCTAACCATGTTAGGCATGGGATGAGTGTTATGCTCATTTTATGAATCAGAGCAAATGGAAGCTGTTATGTCTAATGGACCATGGTTTGTCAAATGGGAAGATAATTGGAATGGATAAATGGTCTCAAACCTTTTTTCCAAACTCTCTAAAAGGCTTGACAGCTCCGATTTGGATCAGGCTACCAAATCTACCTCTTCAATGTTGGGACAATATTAATATTTATAGAATTGCCTCAATGGTTGGAAAACCATATTTGATTGATGTAAACATGTTCCAATGGGGAAGAAGAGAGTTTGGAAGGGTATGTGTCCGGATCAAGTTGGATAGCAAGCTTCCATTAGATGTTTGGATTGAAGGTAAAGCTAGGAGATTCTACCAAAAGATAGAATATGAACGGGTCCCAAACTTCTATTTCAATTGTGGACTAATTGGTCACAATAAAGAAGGTTGTAAAGAAGGTTAAGGAGAAATAATAATTCTGAGAAGCTGTCTGGTTCTGGAACTAATAATGCAGAAAAAGATATTCAGGCTGAAAATAGAAAAGATGGCACTGTTGAAGGATCTGGCTATGGGTCTTGGCTTAGAGTTAACCGAGGCAGGAAGTTATTCAATAATCAAAAACAAACATAGATTCATTCTCTTCAAAATGTGAACAAGTCTTTTTGGAAAAGGAAAGAGTCTAGAAGGACTAATGTAGAAGTTGCAAAGGAAAATAGTGAAGCTGCTCAAGTTAAGAAGATTGAAGGAGAAGCTGCTGATGTTCTAGTTTTCAAAATTTCAGATCCGGCAGTAAAAGGTGATGAACAATCAAAGCATAATACTGATACTGGAACTTATACTATAGGTAGTGAGAGTATTCTAATCTCAATTACTGGAAACAAATTCAGTATACTGAGCTATCATGCTAAAGAGGGGGAAATAGCTCTAGAAATTATAGAAGACAATCTAGTAACCTAGAATGACCATAAATGAGCTTAGAAATATCATTAATCATATGGAGCCTCCTATTGAAGATGAATCCAATATGGTGAAGAAGAAAAAACCTAAGCAATTAAAGGACTTGGGTCCTATCAGTTCAAATCTGAGGAGTAGAAGAATGGAATTGGAAGCAAAAGGTACTGTGGGGATTCATTCCCCCATCACTCATTAATGTATTCATTAGCTTTTTGGAATTGTAGAGGAGCAAAAAAGAGGGGTGCTTCTCTATTCCTTAAAGAATTTGTGAGATAACATAATGTGATTTTTGTTGGTATGCTAGAGACTAAATTGTCTTCTTTTGAAATGAAAGAAGTAAAAACTCTTATTGGAGATGGCTGGAACTATGTTATGGTGTCCTCAAGTGGGTTATCAGGTGGTATTATTTCTCTATGGAATGCCAATGTGGATGATTTCTCATTGGTTGACTCTTCTAACTAATGTATCATTGGAGACCTCTCGGTTAACAATAATAGTAAATGGAGGGTGGCTGCAGTTTATGCCAATAAGGAATGCTGCAAAAGGAGGGAACTTTGGGACATTTTGGGAATTCATTATTCTATTGGATTCCCCATGGTGGTTGTTGGAGACTTCAACTGTCTCACTTCAAGGGAAGACAAGAAAGGAGGGAAAAGGTTTCAAATCCATTTTACACCTTATAAAAACCCCTTGACCATCCTTTTTGGTGAGTTGGACATGATTGGTCCCCTAACCTAATCAACTATTGACTTAATCAACCATACCCATGTCTGGTTAAGTTTAGTCAATATAGGGTTAGTTCACCATATATAGTTAAATCCACTCCAATCAAGCTTTTTAAATCTTCAAGATAATTCAATTGTATACCTTGAATCTCTCCAAACCCATCATGAGTCAAATCATACTTGACTTGATTTGGTCAAACTATCAAACTTGGTCAATATATAGTTAAATGATTTTATGTAATCAACTCATACTTTTCAATTTTTATCAAGCGCTAAATCAATTTAAATTTATATCTCAAATATTTTTCATTTAATTGGCGAGTCAAATCATAATGAATTTGACCAAGTTAAGTAGTTATTACTTGGTCAAACTCCCCAATTATATATACCCATGTATTTAAACTTTAGTTTCCTAGCATCAAACTCCCACTAAGATATCTAATCAAACCTTCCTATATGCCACCACAATAATTATCGACTCACTGATTTGTCAAACAATCAAAGAATAGTTAAATGGTCTTTTAAGTATTCAAAATGCTCCAAATACTTAATCCCTCCCATCTCAAACCATTCCAGCAGCCTAAACTTCTTCTAGAGTTTTTCTAATCTAATTCTAACCTTGATATTAGGTTTAATCTTAGCCTAGTCACCCCAAATGCTCATGTGAAGATAAAACCCCTTTACACATCATTGTCTTTACCATATTATATTGCCTTCCTTTTAGTTGTTTGGGACAAAAGTTAAGCATCTAGGGAACTATCCAAAGGGTAAGAAATTACTGCTTTAATCAAGAGTTTTTCTAGGTCCAACCATCTTAGGATGTAATTAACTATAGGGGCTTGCCCTTATAGGGATTTGAGAACTTCAGATTAAAAGAAATATTATTTTATTTCTATAAAATACGGGAATTTTTTTTGAAAATGTAGTTTTCTTATCAAACTCAATTATACTTTTAAATATACCAGTAAAATGTTATTATTGTCTTCGTAGATGGCATGGTATTTTTATTATTATATTTAATATTTGAAATTATAAATTTTATAAAATATGTTCTTATAAAAAATCCTGTGTTGAAAAGGTATTCTATAGATTGATGGCACTACAATCTTTCGGACCTCCTTCGTCCACCGATTACGGTCCTCTCAACCTCCGTCATCAACCAACTACGATCCTCCCAACCTTTGTTGCCCACTAACTATTGTCCTCCCAATCTCTATCGCCCGCTGACAATAGTCATTCTGACCTCAGTCTCCCACCGACTACGGTCTTTCTGGCCCCTGTCATATGTCGACAACGGTCCTGCCGACCTTTGTTACCCGTCAATTATTATTCCTTCAACCACAGTTACCCATAGACTACAGTCGTTCCAACCAACCTCACCACATACTCTCATCCCAACCTCTGTCACATGCGGATTACAATCTTTTGGACCTTCGTCGTCCGCCGACTATGGTCCTCCCGACCACCGTCGCCCGCCAACTACAGACATTTCGACTTTCATTGCAAGACAATGGTCCTTCTTATATCCATCGACCGCTGACTAATGCCCTTCATTCTAACCACTGTCTCTTACCAATTACAGTCATTTTGACCACCATCACCCAACTACGATCCTCCCGACCTCAATTTTTCGTCGTCTACGATCCTTCCAACAACCATTTCCAACTATGATTACCATGAGGTAAGATTCATTGGACCTCGGTTCACTTGGTGTGACAACAAAGTTGGAGGAGCTCGGATCTTGGAAAGGCTGGACAGGTGCTTCCTTAACTCATTTGCATTAAATTTATCTCTCAATTGGTTGTTAAGCACTTAGTAAGAATAGCTTTTGATCATTGCCCAATTATCCTCAATATCCTCAATTTGAAATTGAAGATCATCAAGTTTGAGGATGTGTGAGTATCTTATATGGCTGCTACCACGGTAGTCAAGAAGGCTTGGGGCACTAATTATCAGGGTAGTCAAGCTCATATCCTGAATTCTAAATTCAAAAGATCTCTAAGATCTCTTTTCTTTTGGAGCAAAGCTAAGATGAAAGATCTGAAGTTGTCTAAAGACAAACTGATGGAAGATATATTGTAGTTGCAAATCAAAGAATCTGACATTGGTTGGCTAACTTAAGAAGAATGCTGGACTTTAAAAGCCAAGGTGTTGGAGCTGAATTCAACAATGGCTAGATTGAACACATGGTGGAGAAAAAGAGCTAAAGTAAAGTGGAGGGTTGATGGAGATTGCAATTCTAAATTTTTTCATTCCTATGCTAGTGCTAGAAAAAGACTGAACAACATTGTGAAGATTAAGGATGAGGAAGGGAATATCCTGGAAGAACAAAATCATATTGAAGAAACTCTTATTCAATTCTTCAAGCAAAAGTGGAGGCAAAGGAAAAGCACCTTGGAAGGTTGGCCAAAGCCGTTTAGTGCTTTAAATGGGGATGATAAATCATGGCTTGCAAGGTAATTCTTGGTGGAAGAGGTTGAGAATGTTATTAAACAGTTGCGAGCCAACATTGCACCTGGAAATGATGGAATCTCCTACTCTTTCTTAAAAGCTTATTGGGGCATTATAAAAACTAATTTTGTAAATGCAATCAGTTTTTTTCTTCAATATGAGGAAATGGAAAAGACTTGGAAGGATACCTTGATAGTGCTAATCGCTAAAGTTTCAAATCCCTTGCTTCCTTCTAACTTTAGGCCTATCAGTTTGTGTAACTCAATCTACAAAGTGGCAGGTAAAGTTATTTTAAACAGGCTTGCCTTGGTTATTCCCAAACTCATTCCAGAGGAGCAGGCAACTTTCATCAAGGGGAGATGCAGATCATGTATTGGTTGCTCAGGAGGTGTTCCACAAGTTCAGGTACTCAAAATCTTCTAAAGGCCTAGTAGCTTATAAAATTGATATGGAATAGGCATATGACTCTACGAGTTGGGATACTCTTGAAGAAGTCTTGAAATACTTTGATTTCCCTCCATTGTTCTCCAAACTGATATTGGAATGTGTGTTAGAGCCAAGGTTCTCAGTTATAATCAATGGTAATCTATCGGATTGGATTATAGCCAAGAGCGGCTTCCGGCAAGGTTGCCCATTGTCACCTTTTCTCTTCATATTATGCTCTCAACTCCTCACTAATGCTCTTGCCTTAACTTTTATTGGAGTTAGTATTTTGCCTTATGGAGCACGGATATCACATCTTTTGTACGCAGATGATGTGATGTTATATTCTGAAGCTAATAAGGAAGTGGCTTTGGAGTTAAAAGATATCCTATCCAATTTCAGCAAATGGACCAGCCAATGTATAAACATTGGTAAATCTACCATTCTCTTTGAGAAGATGGTTAATAGAAGGAAAAGGAGGTCCATTACAAGAACTTTTGGTATCAAGGAAGTGAAGGAAACTTCATATCTTGGTATCAAGATGACTTTAAGAAGATTGAAGGCTAATGATTTTAAGTTCATCATTGAAAAATCATTAAAGAAAATCAACACTTGGGGAAGTATGCTCATTTCCTTGGCTGGTAAAATAGCTCTAGTTAAATCAGTCACTTTGGACATCCCAAATTTCTATAGCACACACTCC
>NW_021319792.1:14657-20988 GCF_001605985.2 Dendrobium catenatum | reverse complement strand
AATGTAAAGCATGCAAATAGCAACTATCTTAACAATGGTATCTCTTATTTTAATAATCTTGCTTTATCGGTCACTTACTCAATTTTTAAAAGTGTGTCTATAGTGTTGATTTCTAAAGAAAAAGTTGTTTAACTTGTTTCTCCTTTTCTATTTACATTAGTTGGGACATTTTTTTGTGTAGGCTGAATCTTGATTATATACATGTTTTCATTAAAAGTCTGAATATCTCAGGTTTGTTTTTAATTGTTCTATTGGATGTGCATCATGAATCCATTCAACTTGTGAGTGATATGGACTATATTAGGGTTTTTTCTGGGCAATCTTACAATATTAAAACCTTCCATATTTGTCTTTTTTAATGGATTCCATTTTTTGATAATAAGGAAGAATCCCAAATAGTTCTGATTTGAATTATTTCCCTAATTTATGTTTAAATTTTTTAATTATCATGTGTTGCATGCTATGGGTTTTTTGTAGATCACTTCAAATTTACCTAGAGATGGCCTCCAGGACGAGGCCTTGTATAGCTCATATTCATCTTGAAGTGTATAAAACTAAAAAGCATTCGAAGAAATTTTAGTTAAGGTCAAAATCTCGAGTATATGTAGGAAGTTATATTTGAAAAAGTCCAAGAATTTTGCAATCATTGTAAGTTTAATTGTCATATTATTAGCAATTATTTTGTTTTCCAAATACATGTGGAGCCACTATCTCATGGTAATGTTAGTAACAAATTTCAATAAGATCTCCTAGTTTCTTCTTCTCGTAATAACTATAAGGTGGAGGAGGAGTCTAATGTTATATTACATGCTAATATGGTTACTCCTAATGCGATAGATAATTTTATAGGAATTATTAAATTTAGATTGATGATATTAATGAAGATGCGGAGAAACCTATTTTTATTATTTTTGTTAACTCTATAATGCATAACAATCCTATAGATAATCAAAATCCATTGCCTAATCCATCTCTTTAGTTGATTAAAAAAGAAATTGAGAATGAATCAAATGATTTCACTTCGGATGCTTTTTGGTTCATGAGAAATGATGCTTGGTGAGGAGGGAGAAATTGATCCTAACTCTAGTAATATTTTTGCTACTATGGAACCTAAGACTTCTTATGTTAACACTGCTTCTTCATTGTCTTCTCCTAAATGTAGCGGTGTTAACATTAAGGATGATGATGTTCTAATAAAGTAGGCAAGAAGAAACATAAATATAGTAAGAATGCTCCTTTACCTACTCCTCATTATACTAGAGCTCAGAATTTTTTATAATATATTAATTGTTAATGCTCTTATTTAGAATGTGAGGGGTGTGGGGGTTTTGATTCTAGATATAGAGTTAGAAACATGTGTGGGATGCTTAATGGCACTGTTTTGGTTTTAATTGAACCACTTATTTCTTATTCTAAATTAGCCTCTATGGGTAATCATTTTGGTTTTAATATGAGTTTTATTAATTGCATGAATAAAATTTGAATTTTTTTTTAGAATAGGCATACAAGTGTTAATATTATTTCTGATTACCCCCAAATGCTTCATACTAAAATTACATTTTATTAATTTAACTATTATGGTTCCTTTATTTATATTTCTTATTCTAGTTTTGGTAGGATGAGCCTTTGGAATCAATTTTATATTTTTCTCTAAGTTCCACTACGTGAAAATCACAAATTACCGACGGTAATTCTATTGGTCGAAAAACCACAAGAATTACTAGTGGTTAAACCTGCTATGTGACCGCCGGTCATAACTGGTGGTTTACCCGACGTTTTTGAATAATAAACCGCCAAAAATGTCAGCAGTAAAATAACTACTAAATTGGCTGCCCATTTTGTATTTTTGTGTCACCCATTTTAAACGTTTTTACGACTGTCCAACCTTCTAGATAAACTTTGGAAATTGACCTTAAATTGGTCAAACATGCCCTTCCTCCTCATTTGGCTGAGTATTCAATTTTCCTCCAGACACTACTCGCGCTTGCCTCATACTGCATCCGTAAGACTCCAGCCACCGACATCGTAACTCCGGCCTCCGATCATGCACTCACTCTGGCTGCCGATCATGCCCGCACTCTGCCTGCCGACATGCTTAGTTTGCCAGTTTGATGCCCTCTATCCGGCTTGCCCGAAGGTTCTCCTTGCATTTAATTTTTTTATTTCTTTAATCATGGATGGTTATTTAGAGAGAATAATAAGGACCTACATATGATATTTATTGATTTAGAGATAGCATATGATAAAGTTCCAAGAGAAGTGCTTTGAATTGTTCTAGAAAAGAAAAACTAAATGGTCTGATCATGTATTTTCATATTTCAGTTTGATTACATCACGGATCAACCTTAAGCCCATATATGTTTATATCATAGAGAGAAATATGAGGACATGCATATTATATTTATTGATTTCGAGAAAGCATATGATAAAGTTTCAAGAGAAGTGTTATGGAGAGTTCTAGAAAAGAAAGGGGTTAATAATGCTCATATTCAAGTCATTAAGGATATGCATGCAGAAGTTATTACTTGTGTTCAAACAAAAGGTGGTTTGACTGAAAAGCTGCCAGAAACTAACCGCCGTAATTTGTTTCCTATGCGGTTTATACTGGTGGTTAACAAATTGCCAAAAAACCACTAGTAGTTTTCAAAACCGCCGAAAAATTTATATTAACCACCATAAAAAGCCACGAGTAATTAGTAATTTTCCTGTTGTGTTCTAATGCCTTGGACATGTTGGTAGGAATTTAAATATGATTTCTAATGATGCTGAAAGTATTGGGGGCAACTCTCCTAATCCTTAAGCAATAAAATATTTTAGTAATATGATTATGGATTGTAATTTGCCTTATATTAGTTACTCTGAGGCAACTTTACTTGGAATAGAGTCATCATGTGTCAAAGACTTGATAGCATCCTTTTTAACAATATTTGGATTATTGATTATCTCACGACTCAGGTTGAGCATTTGAGTAGAATTGTGTCTGACCACTCTCATCATTTACTTAGTGTTAATCTCCACAAGGTTTTTATGTCGCTTGCTTTCATATATCAAAACATGTGGCTTTTAGATCAATCTTTCTTTAAGATTTTTGAAAGTAATTGACATTATCCTGTGTTTCATAATGATAACATTTATGGTATGAGCATATCATGGTCTAAACTAAAAGGTTAAAATAGAAGCAAAATTTGTGGAACAAATGTGTTTTCAAAAATATTTTTTCCAACATTATGGAGGGTGAAAAGAATGTTAATTGTTTGGACAATATTTATTTGGTTGACTCTTCTACTGATAATTTACTTCTTCTTAATAAAGCTAAAATTGATTTGTATCAGTTGTAGAAGAAAAAAGAAGACTTTTAGAGATAAAAGACAACATCTAAATTTTTTTTGGTAGGGTGATAAGAATTCTGAATTCTTTCATGGTATTGCTAATAAAAAAAAAACACTACTCCTACTAGTATTTATTTTGATACTGAATAATTGATTACTATGTTAGGGGTTGATTATTTTATAATTATTATTAATAATAATTTTATCCATGGTCTTACTTATAATCCTCTCATAATTTGTTAACTAATTAATGAAGATGAAAACAAATTTCTTATTCAGGGCCCCTCTAAAAAGGAGATTTTTGATCCCATTAAATGGATGAATTCTGAATCTGTTGCTAGTCTTGATGGTTTCACTACTCTAGTTTTTTTTAAATCTTTGGAAATCATTAAAGTGTTGTGATGGCTTCTATTAGAGTTTTTTTTTCTAATGGGTCTCCTTATCCTAAGTTTTTTTCTCTTCTTATAAGATTATTTTTATTCCTAAAAATGAGGTTACTAACTTTTGGGTGGATTTAAGACCTATAAGTCTTTGTTCTTCCTTAAATAAATTAAACTTTAAGATCATTATCAGAAGATTGGCTTTTATGCTTCCTAAAATTATCTCTCTTGGTCAAATAGGGTTTGTTAAAGGCCATGGCTTTTTTGATAATGTGCTTCTTTTGCTAAAGAAATTATTCATGATGTTAATGTTAAATTGAAGGGGGGAAATGCTATTTTTAAACTTGAAATTACTAATACTTATAAAAACCTTAATCAGAAGTTTCTTTACAAATTTTCTTTCTATTTTTGGTCTTAATTCAAATTCTATTATGCTTATTAAGAATAGTATTAAAATTTATTTTTTTCTCTATGATCATCAATGGTAAAAGTCATGGTTTCTTCTAAACCTCTCAAGGTATAAGAAATGGTGATCCTATTTCTCCTGCATTATTCATTATTATGGTTAAATATTTATCTAAGGGTATGGTTGATCTCTATTATCTTCATCACAAGCTTTATTATCATAGTTTTGGTTGTTTCCACAAAACTCATCATAGATTTGCTTATGATTTTATTATTTTCTCCAATGGTTCCTTAAATATACTCAATATCTTCTTTAAATTTCTTGTCCAGTTCCAAAAAATTAGTAGCTTGAATATTAATAAAGATAAGCATTGTTTCAATTATGCCAAAATTGTAAACTAATATAGAATTAATGTTATTCATCATAAATGTGGTTTTATTTCTAAATATCTCCCTATTAAGTATTTGGATACCCCTTAATTTAAAGGTAAGAAAAGGTCTCATCTTTTTTTTGATATTTTTTCTTCTATTCAAATAAATTATCTTCTTAGGCTTTCAATTTTCTTTCTTTTGGTGCGAGGTTAGTCTTTACTCTTTACCTATTTATATTTTTATTGCTATCAAGCAGACTATGAAACCTTATATATGCATGGAGAGGATGTTTAACAAGTTATATTGGGGTTCTAAGAATAATAGTTCGTATATTCTTGGACTTCTTGGAAGAATAGATGTGGGTTTCTATATGAAGTGGGGATTTTTTTTTTTTTTTGAAAAGAGCAATAAATGCATTAATAGAAATGGAAAATAAAAGAAACAACTACAATGTTGATTCCTCCTTCAATAAATTCACAAATGAAGGAGGAATCTTTTTCAGGCACAGTTCTTCCCAAATGAAATTGCTAGCCATAGCATACTTAACACACATATCAGCTAGCTTGTTAGTACCTCTGTCACCACAAGAAAAAAATGACATAATTAAACTCTTTAAAGAAATCAAAGTCTTCTTCTCCCTTGAAGTCATCAATCCTTGCCTTATGGAGCCTTCTTATTACATTTGCATTGTCACCTTCAGTGATTGCTCCCTTGTATTTGAACACCCAATCTTTAATCGCTTCTTTCAATGACTTTATAGCTAGAAGCTCCAAATAGTAAGCATCCCAATGAATGCATTTTTTTACCAAAAGCCATTAAGAACCTCCTTTTGTTGTCACGTATAACACCTCCAATGCCGGCTCTATAATAAGAGCCAAGTGAAGCATCTACATTGATTTTTAACCAATCGGGTGGAGGGGGATGCCAAGTATTGGACAGCCTAAGGGGCTGGTTAGCATCCCATAGTTCTGATTTAGAGTTAACAATCAATTTAGAGATAGAAGAAAAGCTAACCGCATTAGCAGCCACCGAAATTGCACCTTCTACCACTTTGTCATGTGTAAACTTGTTTCTAGCCTTCCAAGAAGGATACAAGACATTGCAAAACAAATTAAGAAGCATACCATCGTGAATTGCCGTTTGATCCATCCATCTATAGCAATATTGAAAGGTTTCAAACAAAGGAATTCCAAATCCCCATTTGTTGAGTTGTGACAATACCTCCTTTATCTTGGTACATTTGAATAGAACATGTTCCATATCTTCAATGCTATCCAAACACCTTGGACAGACTTCAACTTCTTGCAATCTTCTATGTGCTAGAAACTAGTAAGTTGGAATAGCTTCCTTGATTAGTCTCCAGCAGAAAATTTCCACCCGTGGTACTAGTTTTACTTTTTTCAACCATTTTGAATATTTGCACTCAGGCTGATTTTGATGCCTAGCTTCAGCAATCATCCCTGATATTGTTCTCCCTGTACTCTTGACTATCAACTCCTCTTTATCTTCTCGTTGATCACACATAATTTTGGTGTGTGAAATGATCTCCACCATTTCACTACCAAACATTTTCAGCAATTCAGCCACATTCCATTCCTTGTCTTCAATGAACCTGTCCAGCATTATCGGTTCTTCTCCTTGAGTTACAACAAATATAGGCCATTTGTTGATGCTCCTATCCAATAGCCACTTATTTTCAAAAGCATCAATTGATTATCCATTAGTAACACTCCATTTTAATAATGGCTATAAAACTTTACCTCCATCAGTGTTAATCTTCCATGAGGAAGATATATTCCTCTTCATACTATATTCTGTTTGAATAGTTGCTATTTGAATGAGTTA
>NW_021319792.1:6494-10279 GCF_001605985.2 Dendrobium catenatum | reverse complement strand
TAGATTCTTTGATTTTCAACTCTAATTTATCTTCCACCAGTTTCTCTTTAGACAAGTTCAGATCTTCCATCTTAGCTTTGCTCCTAAAGAAAAGAGATCTTAGAGATCTTTTGAATATAGAATTCAGGATATGAGCTTGACTGCCCTAATAATTAGTGGCCCAAGCCTTCTTGACCACCGTGGTAGCAGCCATATAGGATACCCACACATCCTCAAACTTGATGATCCTCATGCTTGGTGATTTCAAAATTGAGGATATTGAGGATAATAGGGCAATGATCGGAAGCTATTCTTGCGAAGTGCTTAACAACCAATTGAGAAGATAAATTTTATGCAAATGAGTTAAGGAAGCACCTGTCCAGCCTTTCCAAGATCCGAGCTTCTCCAACTTTGTTATTACAACAAGTGAACCGAGGTCTATTGAATCTTACCTCATGGTAATCATTGTTGGTAAAGAACGCCTCCATTTCCTTAGAACCTTGAGTGTATTGAAACCTTTTCCCTCCTTTCTTATCTTCCCTTGAAATGAGATAATTGAAGTCTCCAGCAACCACCATGGGGAATCTAATAGAAGAATGAATTCCCAAAATGTCACAAAGTTCCCTCCTTTTGTAGCATTCCTTATTTGCATAAACTGCAGCCACCCTCCATTTACTATTGTTGTTAACCAAGAGGTCTCCAATGATACATTGGTTAGAAGAGTCAACCAATGAGAAATCAACCACATTGGCATTCCATAGAGCAATAATACCACCTAATAACCCACTTGAGGACACCATAACATAGTTCCAGCCATCTCCAATAAGAGTTTTTACTTCTTTCATTTCAAAAGAAGACAATTTAGTCTCTAGCAAACCCACAAAAATCACATTATGTAATCTCACAAATTCTTTAAGGAATAGAGAAGCACCCCTCTTTTTTTTCTCTTCTAAAATTCAAAAAAGCTAATGAATACATTAATGAGTGATGGGGGAATGAATCCCCAAAGTACCTTTTGCTTCCAATTCCATTCTTCTACTCCTCAGATTTGAACTGATAGGACCCAAGTCCTTTAATTTCTTAGATTTTTTCTTCTTCACCATATTGGATTCAACTTCAATACGAGGCTCCATTTGATTAATGATACTGCTAGTCTCAGTTATGGTCTTTCGAGGAGGTTCTTTCGTTACTGGATTGTCTTCTATAATTTTTGGAACTATTTCCCCCTCTTCAGCATGACTGCTCAATATACTAAATTTGTGTCCAGTAATTGGGATCAGAATACTCTCCTACCTATAGTATAAGTTGCAGTATCAGTATTATGTTTTGATTGTTCATCACCTTTTACTGCCGGATCTGAAATTTTGAAAACTGGAACATCAGCAGCTTCTCCTTCAATCTTCTTAACTTGAGCAGCTTCACTGTTTTCCTTTGCAACTTCTACATTAGTACTTCTAGACTCTTTCCTTTTCCACAAAGACTTGTTCATAGTTTGAAGACAATGAATCTGAGTTTAGTTTTGATTATTGAATATATTCCTTCCTCGGTAAACTATAAGCTAAGGCCCGTAGCAAGATCCTTCAATAGTGCCATCTTTTCTGTTTTCAGCTTGAATATCTTTTTCTGCATTATTAGTTCCAGAACCAGACAACTTCTCAGAATTGTTATTTTCTCCTTCACCTTCTTTACAGCCTTCTTTATTGTGACCAATTAGTCCGCAATTGAAACAAAAGTTTGCGACCCATTTATATTCTATCTTTTGGTAGAATCTCCCAGCTTTACCTTAAATCCAAACACCTAAGGGAAGCTTCCTATCCAACTTGATTCGGACACATAACCTTCCGAATTCTCTTCTTCCCCATTGGAACATATTTCCATCAATCAAATATAGTTTTCCAACCATTAAGGCAATTCTACAAACATTAATATTATCCCAACATTGAAGAGGTAGATTTGGTAGCCTGATCCAAATCAGAGCTATCAAGCCTTTTAGAGAGTTTGGAACAAAGGTTTGAGACCATTTATCCATTCCGATTATCTTCCCATTGACAAACCATGATCCATTAGACATAACAGCTTCCATTTGCTCTGATTCGTAAAATGAGCTAGCACCCATCCCATGTCTAACATGGTTAGGTGAAACTTTCCAAATTTCATCCATTGTCTCCTGAGTTCCGAGCTAATAAACCGTAATAGGGGATCTCCTCCAAACACTTTGATGACAACTGAGTTACTAAGCTTATAGGCATTCTGTTTTTCATTTTGCTTGTGCAATTTCATAGTCAATCCATCGTCAGCTAGGAAGTTGCCCAGATGCAAATTTGAAACTTTGATATTCTCTTTTTTCCTCCACGCATTCATCTGTTCTCGAGCATTATCTCTAATATGGCTTAAAAAATCCTCTCCACATCTCCCTTGTTAGCTGATTCAACATCCCTAACTTTCACCAAGTTAGAGGATAAGATTTTAGCTGGTTCAATATACTTCTGCTGTTTCACTGCATTATCCTTTTCTCCCATGATACCATTGTTTGCAGGGCTGCAAATTCCCATTGAGCTCGGATCAAGCGTCTTTTTCTCCATACCATAAACATTTCCATCCACAGAGGGACCTTTTTTAATAATAGATATTGAAGACGGAGATGCATCAAAACCTTCAGAAGGTGTCAATGCAAAACTGCCTTTGAAAACCTTTTTGACCTTTTCATCAACAATTATGCTCTTTCCTTTCCCAATCACCTTTGGTTCCCTTCTAGCTACAAAACTGCCTTCTTTAATGACAATTCCATTATTACCTTTAGTCTTAGCCTTCAGATTGACTCCAGCTATTTCATCACTGAACGCCGACGGCAAGATAATTGGATGGGATGAAACGTTCAAAGCCTTCTGAACAATACGACGATCCTCCAGGGTCCCGCCGGTAGGTTATTGCCAGCGAACATCCGCCGCCATGAGTTTTCTGTTTCAAATCTTTTTTCATGACTTATGTTTTGATGATTGACAAACACTATTGATTCTCTTGGACTACATGTTACTTCTAACTTTTCAGGAATCAAAGATCGGGCGAACAAATGAAGCCAGTTCAAGATTGCTTAGGTTAAGATTATGTCAGTCTGTACTTTGATTTTTCTCTTCTTGAGTCTATTTGTAATGTTCAAAGAGACTGATGCTTAGTAACCCTACACACACA
The DNA here is from genome assembly GCF_001605985.2 of Dendrobium catenatum. Classification (NCBI taxonomy): domain Eukaryota; kingdom Viridiplantae; phylum Streptophyta; class Magnoliopsida; order Asparagales; family Orchidaceae; genus Dendrobium; species Dendrobium catenatum. The sequence continues at coordinate 7,111 of NW_021319792.1, read as the reverse complement.
CACTTGAGAGACTTAGAAATTCTATTTTTACTCAAATCGGCCAGGACGACATTTACATTGTCCTGGACGATCTGGCTTAAAATAGAAATTCTAATCAGGGATTCTTAATTAAGGCAGCCATCATTAACTGATCGACCTGGACGATATGTGTATCAGCCAGGACGATAAGTTCAAAACAAAAAGAAATTGCTTCCATAAACAATTAAGGTATTATATATTTTTGGTAATCGGCTAGGATGATCTTAGATCGGCCTGGACGATATTTTATAATTATGGCTTAATTGATCAGACAAATCAAGGAAGTAATTAAGGATGATTGATACGATCATACCGGTCTGGACGATCTCAGGATCGTCCGGGCCGATCTGTTCAAAAACCTTAGTTACTCCTAGACGATAAAAATTGGCCAGCTTGAATTCAGGCCGATGTTCTGGATGATTTTCCTCTGATGTGTACTGATCGGCCAGGACGATCGTGAGATTGTCCTGGACAATCAAGCCAATTTTAAATCATCCAGCTTTCATTCAAGGCGATGCTCTGGCCGATCTTCTGAGATTTGTACTGATCAGCCAGGACGATGACCATATCGTCCTGGACGATATTGTCGGTAACTTGTA
>NW_021319792.1:0-3297 GCF_001605985.2 Dendrobium catenatum | reverse complement strand
TATATTATTAGGGATCATACTATATGATCAGAATCATTATATTTGAGTTTTTAGGGTTTCTTAAAGCCCTCTATTTAAGCTTTCTCATAAGACTTTGTATGAGTCTTTTTTCCATTCACTGAGTTGTTTCTTCTCAAGAAAGCATGAAGAGAGAGCCTAGAGTTTGGGAGAGAAAGGGTTGAGTTTGTGAGAGAGGGAGAAGGTCCTTATAGGTTTCAAGGGATTGTGAGAGGGAGTTTTACATGATAAGTCCAGTAAACTTGTACTTGAGTTCCTCCATGGGTCAAGGTTTTTTTGAGGGAAGTTTTTGGAAGAAGATCTCTTTATTAACAAAGGACCCGACAACTATACCACACCAGGGAAGGTGAAAGAGATTCCAAGGTTCTTTGCCATCACCAGCAGGGTGAAAAGGATTACGGTTTCTATCGCACCTGGTTGGTAGAAGAGGTTTTGAAAGGGATTCTCCACCTAGCTATGATGGCTAAAGTGGAGACACTATAGTGATAGTATAATACCCAGAGAGGAGGGCTACGAGAAATAGACATATGTCATTATTTGACCAAACCACTATAAATCTTTGGTGTGTTTATTTTGATTTTCTACTTTTGCATTTTACTTTTTTCACACTATTTTTTGTGAAAAATGCTTAGTAAAAATCTGATATTAATATTTTGTTGTGATGATTAGAATATAATAATTATTATTGTAATTGTTTATAATTTAATTAGCTTCTACGTCAAAGTGAAAGTATTGATTTCATATTAGTGTGCTAAGGGACAAGTTCACTTAGGTATAACATCCATATCAAACTTTGAATAAGTACACCAAGAAAATCATGGATGCCACTAGAACAACATAGTAACACAATAGAACCTAAACCAAAAGAGGCACATGACAGCCAGACTAGGGAAAAATAAGTTGTACAAATAGCAACCTGACACCTGATGAAAAAAAAAAATAGAACATGGACAACCACCACCAAAACACAACATCAGAACGACCATCAGAAAGATAAATCCAATACAAAGACACAACCATAATAAACCTAAACTAACCGAAACACATCTAGATCATAGAGGCAGCCAAATCCAAACAACAAAGATCTAAGAAGAAAAACTTGTTAAATCACACAATAGGGATAAGAAAATTAAAAGGAAACCATAAATGAAATCAGTGAATAAATAAAAATCATAAGTGTAGTATCTAGAACCAGTCCTAAAAAAATTGTAGATAACAACCATCCATATAGTCAATGAGATAGATTGACAAAAGTAAAAAATTCCAAAACCAACAAATTTACCAAACAACCGCTATCTATCAAACAACCAGTAGCACACACTAGAGAAATTAAACTAAAACACTTTTTACAATAATACTAATCATTATGGAGTATCCACACCCCAAAATTACCATACCAAGTCAACCAAACACCCAACCCATAGAATCAACTACCATTTGGTAAATGTAGAAATAGGTTTTAAGCTGCCAGGAAAAACTCAACCACTTGCAATCATAATAAAATTCAACCCACTCAAAACATTCATCAAACTAGAATAGAATGAAAGATAGTTAAGAATATTCAAAAGGGGAAAACTAGAATGGGAATAGACCTCATGGCACTAAAATCCAACAAGATTATTAAAACCATGAAATAAGCCAACACTCACTGAAACATAGAAAGGAAGAACATGAAGAGGATGGACCAAAACCAGAGAAAGCAAATAAGACACAAAACAAACAACACCAATGGAAAAGCCATTAAATTCTCAACTAAGGCAATCAAACTTTGGCCAAATTTATCATCCCCCTCAAAGGCTGAGGTAATGATAAACGAGAGAAATCTAGAAATAATCTAATTGGCACAAAAATTTAGCAAGCTAGTTAGCACAATAGTTACCTTCAAAATAAATATGAGTAATCCAATACTTGAACATACAAAACATCTAGTATGAAGATAAAAATATTTAGGATTCCTAAAAGCATTACCATTAGTAAAATGTAATAGTATATTTGCATCAAGCTTCAACCAAATATCTTTAATGGTATTTAGATGTTTAGAAAACAATTGAAGAACTTTATCTTTCACTTCAGAAATAATGCACATGAAGTTCATCTTAATGTTTTGATGTTTAGAATCATTCCTTCCGTCTAAAGGAAATCAAAATAAGAATAGGAATCAAATTCATGATGTAACCTTTAACTGGAGAAAACCAAGCTTACATGATATAGGAAATTTTACTATCATTGTTGAAGTTATAAATATCAAACATATCATCAAAATACCTCCACACTTTAATGACTATAATAACATGATTCAAAGATTCAATATGGTAGCAACATTGATATTTAGAAGGAATATAAAAACCTTTTTCATCAAGAGAACATTAATAGGAAGACTTTTATGTAAATTCTCCAAAAAAAAAAATAGAATAAGGTATAGGGATGTTATTATGCCAAATTGTAGAAAATTAAAAAGCTTTGCATTGAAGAGGTCAAATATAATCCAAAACATTTTTAAAAGCAAAGTTACAAAAAATTGATAACTTAAACAAAATATCTTCCTCTTTATACATCTACAAGAGAATCCACTTAATTTTATCCACTAAATTATTAGGAACAAAATCACGTAATTTATTTACATTCAAATTATTGTCATCAATGAAACTATTAAGTTTAATATAATCAATAGAATGAGAGTATAAATAATTATCAATAGAATATGGCCCAATACCATTATCTTTTCAAAATAAAATATTACCATTACCAATACCCCATTGAATAAATTTAACATCGTCCCATTAGGTGGTGCGAAGCCTTTTCCACACTAGAGAATCAGACCATATAGTTAAATAAAAGAGATTGCTTACCTTAGCAGCATTTTTTCATCAGGAATTTAGCCCACAAACTTTTAATGGATCTAAAAGAAAACCATAGTTTATGAGAAAAAATATGAGCCATATCCACAATACTTTTATAACCAATCCCCACTTCATATAAGAATAGAAAAAGGGAGAGAAAGTAGTGAGAGAAAGTAATGAGAGAAACTCTGAGAAATCATTTTGAAGTTTCATGGGAATTCAAATTCTTCTCTTCGGGGCAGTTGCGGAAAATGAAAGTTCGTTAGGGATGTTAAGCCCTATTATAGAACTGGCCCACGTTAACCAAGAGGGGGGGTGAATTGGTATTTTAAAAATTTTCTTTTCACAAAGAAGTGAAATCTCATAAACTAAAATCACACCACAAAAAATAAGTGCGAAAATTAAGTGCGGAAGCAAGAAACAAGAACACAGAGATTTA
>NW_021319791.1:131378-175595 GCF_001605985.2 Dendrobium catenatum | reverse complement strand
AAAAAAAAAACCAAAATCATCCCAATTAAAATCTCAAATATTATAAAGATTAGTTGTATAATGTAGAATATGTTTTAAATCATTATAATCGATTTGATTGTAGTGTTTATCATTCATGAAATCATACTCCATTAAATACATAAAAGGAGATCAAAATATAAAAAAATAATGCTGGATACATGTTCACCATAGGTGGCACCACCATCAGTTGGGTATCATAGCTACAGAACAACAACAAAAACTTCCATTGTAGAATATAGCTATATTATCAAAAAATTTTAGCTGTCACTAAAGCCAATAAGGAGATCATAATTTGGCTTAAAAGCTTTATGAAGTAACAAGCTTAAATAAAGGAAGGTGTCACACTTTTTTGTGATAGTCAAAATGTAATTCACATAGCAAAGAATGGTGTCTTCCACTTAAGGACAAAATAATGTGACCACAAACACTGTAATGGCAAAAACATTGAGGCATTGTGAAGCTTCAGTTAATCTTTTTGAATAATAATTTAGAAGTATATATGTGATATGCATTGAGCATTACACACTAAGATTGGTACGCTTAAAATTTCTATCTCCAAGTGGAAGATTAATTAATCTATGGAGTCAAAATTTCCACCATATCAAATATATATAAAATATACTTGAGATTTCCAATTTATTATATATGCTAGATTGAGATTTGCAAAGACATTCTTTGCAGGCAATGAGACTGTTTATTGACTTTAATTGAATCTATATTTTCAAATTTATGATTTGTTAGCAGTACTATAGAGTCTTCGAAAGATCAATTTGGAATTCCACAACAAGCAAACAGAAAGACCATAGAGAGAAGAGTAAAGATGCAACAAACTGAAAGAGAAAGTAAGAGTTTTTGTTTGCGTGTCTATGGGGGCAGGTTTTTTTACTTTTGCAATATGGAGAGGATGATGATTTTAATTCCAACACGAAAAGCTCTTAAATGTGTACATGTGTTAGAGCTTACAGTGTGTATTATTATTATTTTTAACTTACTGTGTATATTATAAGCCTAACTTATGTTTAGAATTAGGGATACAAATATGTTAATATTTTAAATTGAAAAAAATCCATGAAATTTCAAATTAAAACTAATCTAATTTTGACAATAATCATAGTTTAAACCATGTTTAATCCAACAAATTAAAATGTTTCATAAATCGATTTGCAGATAATAAATTGTGAATGCCGCAATGAAATTTTCGAAGGCCCGCAAAGATTTGTGTAGGCCTGTTAATAATTAGGATCCTTAGTTTATCTTCATGGAGTGGGTGTAATGGTTTATGATGACCCGTTAAGATTTTCTGAGACTTATAAACTTTAACACAAACTCCTAAATGCAATCCAATTATGTTTTGATTTTTCATCATTATGCTACCAAATATTTTAGTTAATGTTAATGATTGCAATATAGAATTTTATAAATATATTTTGCTTATTTTTAAAATATAAATTATTGTAAGTAAAAAAAGTAAGCTATCATAAAAAAAATTTTTTGCAATAACTCATGTAAAAGAGTTGTGATGGCCAAGAACTTCAACCAGAATGCTACTTTTGGTTCTAAAGCAGCTGAGAATTATAAAGATGGAAATAGAGAGTTATTTTTATTTTTGCTATTTAGATTACCTTTGCGATTCATATTATGTAATCACTCCATATCAGGTGTGCATTTAACCTTATCTAGGGGTGTAAACCAATCGAGGCTAGTTAAAGCCACATTTGGCTTGAGCTTGATTAATTAATAATCAAGATTTAGCTCGAGATCAGACTTAATACTACAGGTCTGAGTTTGTTCATGAGCTTACTCATTTACTGCAAAATAAGGGAAAATGATTTAACTTGAAACATTATTTAAAATAAAAATATCAAAAAATGAAAAATTAGGTTTGAAATCAATTGACACAATAAAATGATACATAAAATTTAAATATTAAAAAAAATAAATATTTTTACTAATATTGTACTAAAACACTTGGATTGTACTATATTTCAAATAATTTTTATATTGGCTTATGAGCTAACTAGTTAAGTCAAAACTAACTAAAATTTGATTCGTCAATATATCGAATTTGGCTCACAAGCCCAACGGTACTTCATGAGCACCTCCATTCATCACCTTTCTCTGCTTGCTTTTTCTGTTACCGATTGCATTCTTGATCTATTCACGCCGCTCTATGCAGCTTTAGGCCTCGGAGCAGCGACCCCTCGTTGGGAATTGCTTTTGCTTAAGGGATTTTGCCGACTTTGAATCAATAGGCTGGTGTGGGTGATTTTTCCTGCGGGGTTCTGTTCGCTTGGGATGCTTATTTTGTTCTAAGAAGGGGAAACTGTGGAGACTTTGAGTGGCTAGGAGTCGTGAGTTGGAAAATTAGGGTACGAGTCTTCTGCGGCATTGCTGCGAAAACTGGTCTTTCTTGGTATGCTCTGTTTTTGGGTGGATGATAGTAAATGGTTCCTTGATGGCTTATTCCTTTTGGAATTTACCTTTTTGTTGCTGTGAAAACTTTTCTTTGGGTGCTATGAATGAAAAATTCTCTTTTTGTTGGCTCTTATGTTGTGCAGGGACACCAGTAATTGAACGAGATTATTTTGATATTCTTTTCAGTAAAAATGCAAAGTTTACTTGGGGTTATTTAGATTGATAAACAAGAAATGTCGAGTAAAAAGAATATATTATAAAATAAAAATAGTGTATTAAAAATACTTTTAAATTATTTGGTTGATAAACTATAAATACAAAGTTTTTTTTTCAGGTTTAAATAAAGTGCAAAATTAAATAGCAGTGCATTTAAAATAATAGTTGTTCGGAGTTGGTTGATGACAAAAATGGTGGCTAATGGCTGGAGGTTGCGACGGTGGGTAGCAGCAAACAATGGGGGGCAGCGGTGAAGGCAAGGTTGGTGGATGGCAGCGATGGGCAACAAGTAGTGTAGGAAGCAGTAGGTGACCTGCATCACTTTTACGCAAATTCTGTATTTGGAATTTGCTGAAAGTGAGCAATTCTAAATACAATTTAAATGAACTAGAGAGTGCTCTAAATACTTTGCATTTAAAACACAAATCAACAGAATGCTATTTTCAAGACCTCTACATTTAGTTTACCTTACACTCAAAATGTTGCCCACCAAACAATCTCTCAGGGTCATAATACAATTCATTTATGACCAACGAAATGAATTTTATATATTCAATTTTTTAAAAACTCTATGATGCCCATCTACATGCGTTAAGGGAGAAAACTACTAACTCTTTTAAATATTTTGATTCTTGAACTTTGTTTTTTATGCATTACATTGGCAATGTAGTATGATTTTGCTTTCTTGGGCTTCTCTCTCTCACTTGCCTGCTCGCTCATGGACTCACTCATTCTCAAGAGAAAAAAGAAAATGGCATTTACATCAGTTGAGTTATGTGTGCTTTGCAAATGTAAGGTATGCCAATTAACCAGCTTTTATTATAAGAAAGAATATAAAAGCATATTAATGATCATCAACATCATTAATCTAAGTCATGCCACTAATCTCATTATCTATTTGAGAGAGTGGTAATACATGCTTAAATTACTCTTAAGAGTGATTAGCCACATATGATAGTTGTAAAGGACTCCTGCTTTTGGATTTTTTGTCAATTCATTGCCACTTATAGTTAAATTACCTATTTGACCTTTTATTTGGACATCAAATAATTTTCTTAATTTACATCAATATTTCATTTGGAGGAGCTTTTGAGTGTTGAGCAGCATAATCATGGTCATAATGATGGGTGATTCATCTTAAAATTAGATGGAATTGATTAACCAGTTATTGAGATCTTTCTAAAAGACTGATGGTAGTGATTAACTTTGCTGCATTTTTGCCTCTTCTATCTCAAACTCTCTTAGGAAATAATTAGACTTTCCTAATAAATCCTAGCTTTCTTGGACTCATGTCTCTCTAATTTTCTTATTGATACGGTACTTTGTGATTATAGTAATTGGAAATAAGCATTAGTTGCAATGTGTCACTGTTTTGCATCTAGGTGATGTAGTGAGATTTTTATGTATTTGATTTTTTTATAGTTGTGTTAGTCATTGATTAGTTGTTGCAAAGAATTGAATTTTTTTTCCTATATTATGTATATAATGTACAATAAATGATGATTGTGCATTTTGTGCCCATGAGGATAATAATAACTAGCAAAAGCGCAAAGAAGGGGAACCAAATGTAGAAACATGGATACACATACAAAACAATTACATGGTTCAATAAGATCCATAAATGTCAATGTTGCATGGATATCAAATAATACATTAAGCTTCAAAAGTGGTACATGTCGAGATTGTATTTTTCAAAGTTGATGATTGTATTTTTCAAAGTTGAAGATGAGAAAAAATAGTATATTTTATTTATGATAATAACCGTGATAAAATGTTGCCTTTTTTTTTTGTGAAGACGAGGATTGGATGTGGAGAAGAAAATATTGTTGCAATTACTCACTTTTTTCTCCTTATTAAAAAATATCCAAACAAGTGATTCTTCCTACTATGGCTAAAAGCTTTTCGTGTTGAACTAAAATCATCATCCTCTCCATATTTCAAAAGTTAAAAATCTACCCATATGAACGCAAAAACTCTTACTTTTTCTCTCAATTTGTTGCATCTTTGCTCTTCACTCTATGTTCTTTCTGTTGCTTGTAGTGGAATTCCACATTGATCTTTCTAAGGATCCATAGTGATAACAAGTCATAAATTTTAAAATATAGATCCAATTAAAGTAAAAAAAAAAAAAAAAATCTCATTTCCTGCGAAGAATGCCTTTGCAAATCTCAATCTAGTATATATATTTGATAAGGAGGATATTTTGACTCCATAGCTTAAATAATCTTCCACTTGGAGATAGAAATTTTAAGTGTACCAATCTTAGCGTATAATGCTCAATGCATATTCTAGATCATACAACTAATCTTTATAATATTTGGGATTTTAATTGGGATGATTTTCTATTTTTTTGACTTAATTAATATTTTACCATGCATAAAATTAGTTAAGTATTATATTTTGTGATCATAAGATAAATATTCTTATCATGTAGTGTCTTTTTTTTTTTTTTGTGGTAGAAAATCTATGTAATCCTATATTTCATAATCCATTCACTTGATTTGCCTTATATGGATATAATGCTAATGAAATCATTAATCACCTAATTAAGGATAATAAGCTTAATTTTAACAATACTAATATTTCTTAGTTAGGTATTTCATGTGTTATTAAAATTAATTGAATCTAAATGTTCAATATATTTCATTAAACTTAATTAGTTTAGTACACTTTTAATTATGATTATGTTAGCAATTATGCTATATTTAATGAATTTGAGCATAATTTTAATTTCATTTAATTCATTTAGTTATTTAAATTTATTTTGATATTTTAATTAAAACTTCTCAAAATTATATCTCGTACCATCATCTAAAGTCCATAGGACAAGCCAAAATTGTGCATGCTTCGATATGTTCACTTTGAGGTTATGGTGCTACGCGATCATAACCTATTGACTAGAATTTTTTTTTGCTGATTTTTATAGTATTTTTTTGTATATATTTTAACATCTTTTGTGGGTTATTTTAATGAGGTACTAATGCTATAAATATCCCATATATTAAAAAAGAGAAATCTAAGTTATGCAATCCAGTAATGTTGGTTGCTCTTCAACTTATGATATTTAAGACCTACAATGATTCTCAGAATGGTCAGGGATTAAGTTAGGGCCATCAGAAAATTATCGACAATAATTTTCCTTAAAAAACCATTGAATAATATTAGTATGTTCCATAATCTGTTTAGCCAACAGTTAAGATTATAATTTTTTTTTTTTCGATTTTACTTTTTAAATGTTTGGATAAATTGTTTTTAATCAAAATTGGTTAAAAATTTTGATATCGATTATTTTTTATGTTTATTATATTTTAAAACTAAAATTATATTATTAATAAAGATGTAAAATTAATAAGTTTGCTATTACAATAAATTTAACAATTGTAGTATTAATAAACATTAAAATTCCGATTTAATATGTGCCATAATATTTTAAAAATTAATAGAAATATCATATTAAATTTAACATTTTAATCATATATGCTTTTTGTGATAAATATAATAATATGATTCAATAAACAGTCAATATGCGGTTGATACACAATCAATATACACTCAATATATAGTTAATACACACTCAACATACAGTCAATCTATAGTTAATACACACTCAATATGCACTCAATACACATCCAATACACAATCAAACCCTCAATATATAATTAATATACAGTCAATACACACTTAATACACAATTAATATACAAACAATACACAGTCAATATACACTCAATATGCACTCAATATTCACTCAATATACACTCAATATATTAAAAATAAATAATCAATACACAATTAATACACAATCAATGAACAAAAACACCACATAAATAATTCATATCTTTAAATCCTAAATTTTAAAATGCAATACACACTAAATACATAGTCAATATATAGTTTATTGGTAAAAAATATAATTAAAAAATTTATTCAATACACATAACGCACAAGTTCAAAAAGCATCACAAAATGAACAAAAAAATCATATAAATCATTCACATCTTTGAATTCTAATTTTTAAAATGCAATACACAATCAATACATAGTGTGTATTGATATAAAAATATAATTAAAAAAAATTCTTTTCTATATACACAACATAGTTCAAAATATGAAAGAATAAATGAACTTCCCAAAAATTATTATTTTTTATGAAACCTTATATAGATTATCTACTGAAACATGCCTCCTTACGACATTAGACATATAAATAATTGAAGAATGTATTCTATCAAAAAGTATAAACTATCAATTATTACAATGAACTATTTTAATTTAACTATCATTATTAACCTAAAATTAAATTTAATGCAATTGTTGCTCTAAGATAATGATATCCATCATCATGCTTGTGTAATCATATGTGATTGACTAACTGCTGCCTTGTTTATAAATTTCTCATTGAAGCATTCAAACATATATATATATATATATATATATATATATATATATATTAAAAAAATCACGTGAATATTCAACGTGTCATTATTTCATTGGAATCCAAACGCAGAACTATATCCGGACTTTGCACGTAATAATTTATCCAATAACATTCATTAATAAGTTTTGTGAGCAAAAATAACGAGATAGTTTCAACTAGGTGCTACATGCAAAATTTAACGGACTAACTAAACATTGATATATGAACTTAAAGAAAAAATAAATGGAATAAGTTCAAATAAAGGAGGTTGAGCAATAGAATAATCCTTCAATACAGCATTATTATCAAAGTGTACCATTTAGATCCACATTCGGCTTTATAGCCTTAAAGATAAATAATATGCTCTAATAGCACTTGAAGATAATGGCATAAATAAAAAAGAGTTCTAGAAGGTGAATTATGTTTTCTTAAAAATGAGTTCATAATCTTCTAGTTCTTAATTATTATAAAGTAATAAAATTATGTAAATAATAGTATATGTGGTTTTTCATAACGGTAAAGGCTCAAACCATTACACATCTTCATCACAGCAGGCACTACCTCTGCCATCTGACAAAAGTTGCCGAAATGCACATGATTTGTCAACTACCAACTCCATCTTAGTCGTTCATAGAGATCCTGTATCAATGGCTTGATTGTATTCACAATACCTCATCCTCTGTCTATATAGAGGATTACTGTTTCATTGAAATCAAGGAAGAAGAGTTGATACCTGCAACCTCTGATTATCTTTGTATTTTCATATGTTCAATACTAAAGGTTTTATTGCAGGTTTATGACATTCTAACTTGGTATCAGAGCTGCTGCTGCAAAGCCAATTCTGATCCTTTCGTTATCTTCTCTTCCATACAGTAATGGCGTCATCTGATAACTCATCTTCAGCTGCTAAAGTGCAGATTCCTGCTTCAGGAACAAGCTCCGGAGTAATTGCTGAAGTGCAGATTCCCTCTTCTCTCAAGTTTTTAATGAACAACTTGAAAAATATTGTTCAAAATTAGTTAACAGCTGCTAATCATCCCACCTGGCGTGCGCAAGTTACCAATGTATTTCAAGCAAATGGATTTGCTGGTTTTTTATATGGATCCATACCTGCTCCACCCAAATACATTTTCACGACAGACAACCTTCAATCGTTGAATCCTGCTTACAGTCAATGGATGTTGATAGATCAGAATATCACTACTGCCCTGTATTCGGTTATCTCTGCTTCTTTGTTACCTTATGTCCTAAATCTGGAGAACTGTCATCAAGTTTGGACTACAATCGACAAACGTCTGCAGTCCATGAATAGATCAAGGATCTTACAGCTCAAAAATGAGCTACATCATCTTACCATGAAGGACATGTCAATGACCGAATACCTCTCATCTATTAAAGCCAAAGTTGATGTTATCTCTACTACAGGAAATTCCATTGATTCAGAGGATGTTATTTTATATACTCTCAATGGATTACCATCATCTTATAATGCATTTAAGACTTCCATCAGAACTATGCTTCAACCAATTAATCTGGATGATCTCTACTCTTTGCTCTGCAGTGAAGAGATAAATATTGCAGCAGAAAGTCTAAAAGAATCTCATATTCTTGATCCTGAATCACCACAAACTGCTCTCACGACATTCAGAGGTCGTGGACGTGGAAGAACCAATTCTAGCTACACTCGTGGTCAAACCCGTCCGTCTACTCGTGGTGGAAGATCATCTGGCCGAGGTGGACGGAGCACTGACCATTCATTCGAGTGTCAAATTTTCTTTAAAAGAGGACATACGGCCGCTACTTGTTGGTACCGCACAGATCTTAACTATCAACCACAACAGTTATCTGCTCTTGCTGCTTCAAATCAATCTGCCACTTTCAACTGGTATTTGGATACAGGAGCCTCATCGCATTTTACTGCAGATTCTTCTCAGATTCAATCTGCACAACCTTATCAAGGTTCTCAATATATTACGGTTGGAAATGGACAAAATATGTTGATAGCAGTTGCTGGTCAAGGCCTTTTACCCACACCTACTCATAAGCTTCTTTTAAATCCTCTCTACCATGTACCTTATTTAACACAATCTTCTCTCAGTGAAATAACTTGCCACTACTAATAATTACTCTATTATATTTGATCCTCATGGCTTATGTATTAAGGATTTGAAGACCAACTCCACTCTCCTATAAGGTCCCAACCGTAGTGGTCTCTATCCAGTATCCAAAACTACCACCAATCATCCTTCAAATACTGCTCTCATCTCCCACACTACTTCTTTGTGGCACAAAAGGCTCGGACATCCTCATCCCACTGTCACTCATCTTCTGGCTGCTCAAAACTCTAGTTTAGCGTCTCAATTGTTGTCTACTAAGTCAATTTGTAACTCTTATTTACAGTCTAAGAGTCATGGAATTAGTTTTACTTTGTCTCAGTCATTTACTTCCAAACCTCTTCAACTTATCCATTCTGATGTATGGGGACCTTCCCCTGTGTCTTCATTTAATGGATATAAGTATTATGTTAGTTTTGTGGATGACATCTCTCAGTATACTTGGATTTATCCAATGGCTCAAAAATCTGAGATTTTTACTCATTTCAAATAGTTTAAGAATCTTGTTGAACATCAAATTGGTGAGAAAATTATTGTCTTCCGCTCCGACAATGGCTCTGAATTTCTTAACAATCAATTTAAGTAATTTCTCCAACACCAACTCAGCTGCCCATATAAACCACAGCAAAATGATATTGCCGAGAGAAAACAAAGACACATTATTGAAACTATCAGAACCTTGCTTCTTGAGGCAAAACTTCCATATCAATTTTGGGTGTATGCTGCATTAACTTCAGTATACTAAATCAACCGTCTTCCCACCACTATTCTATCAAAATGCTCACCATTCACTGGTTTATTCCAGCAACAACCAAACTACAGGTTCTTAAAGGTTTTTGGATGTCAATGTTATCCACTCTTACCTCCATATCATCACAATAAGTTTCAACCCAAGTCTATGCAATCCATATTCATCGGATATTCTGAGGCTTCTAAAGGCTATTTGTGCTATAATCTATCTACAAATCGTGTATGTGTCTCCATTCATGTTACATTTCAGGAAGATCTCTTTCCATATAGAAATTCATCCATTAATCTTCCTATATCTACGGCAGATTATACATCTCATGCTCATCCACCACCACTCTCCTTAGTTCCACCATATTCTATCACTACTCCTTATGCATCAGATAAGCTCTCAATTTCACAAATTCACTTCTCATCTACTCAATCTGGTTCTTCTCCAAATATTTCCTCCACCAGCTCACAGAAAGATCATTCTTCCTCTACCCATACATCCAATTCATCTCCAGCAAATCCACCACCACAAAATAAAACCCATCTCATGAGCACTCGGCTACAGACTGGACATCTCAAACCTCGTTCTATTTTTAATCTTTTACATACTTCCTCCCACCTTTCGGATCCTACCTACTATACAGCAGCTGTCAAACACAGTCATTGGTGAAATGACATGTCTGAGGAGTTTCATGTAATATCAAAAATCTGCTCCAGGATCGTCCAGGACGATCTGAGATCGTCCTGGGATGATCAGTTGAGAATTTGCTCCAGAATTTGCCCAGATTTGCTCCAGGTGTTTTTCTGTAGGTATCGTCCGGGCCGATCGAGGCATCGGCCAGGCCAATTTGCACTGTTCAAAATATCGGCCGGAAAATAGTTCTGGGAACCGTCCCGGACGATCGAAATTGGTCTGATCGTCCCGGGACGATTTAGCGATCGGCCGGGCCGATCTGAGTATTATAAAGCTGAAATCAGTCGTTTTGAAGAGAGAGAAAATCAGAAATTAAAATAAAAAATATCTTGAGGAGAGAGAAAGTCGAGGGGTTTTTAGAAAAAGTGGATTTTCGGGCGACGCGGAGCTGTTTTCGTCCGACGAGATTGTTCAAGAAATTATTGTACGCAAGGTAAGGCACATTCCGCCTTTCTCAATTTTCAGAACCGTCGTGTTTGGCGGTATTTTCTGTCCGGATTTTGTTTTCGTTAGTGATTTTCGTCTGTATCTTTCGATTGGTTCAGTTTTTACCACGTAACTTTCTGTATGTTGTTGACGTGCCGCGTGTGCACATTTTGGTTGATTTTTGTCAGGATATTTTTTATTCGACGATGTTTTTAGTCGACTGGATTTTTCTGTGTAATTGAAAATTTTCTGTGCAGTAGAATAAATGTTCTAAAATGTTGTTATCTACATTCTATGCAAATTTGGTAAATTGTGATTTTCAAAAAAAATTGTGTAAATTCCGTATACTGTCGTTGTGCTTCCCGATTTTTTTCTGATTTCTGATTTGTCCGGATTTCTTCTGAATTAATATGTTATCTGTATATGCTATAAAAAGGGAGTTATAAGGGGCCTGGATCCTAAGAGATTCAGTTAGTGTCTGAGAAATCTGGAATGAGCTCAAATTTGAAATCTGACATCTGTTCTGTTCCGGATCCGATGAATTCTATTCTAGTACTATAAGCACATCTGTTCTGGTGCCGTGAGCACAAAGGGAGGCATAAGGGGCCAGAATCCGAGAGATTCTATCAGTGTCTGGGAAGGGAGGCATAAGGGGCCGGAATCCGTAGAGATTCTGTCAGTGTCAGGGCATTTAGCTATGAATTAAATAATATCTGATATCTGATTTATGATATGATTCTGATTTCCGTACGATATGAATCTGATTCTGATCTGTATGATATGATTTCTGATATGATTCGGATACGATTCTATTCTGTTTCTGATTTGATACGAGTTCTGTTTCCGTACAGTTCTGTTTGCTTTGATATTTGTTCAGTTCAGTTCTGTCTGATTTGATCTGTCCGATTCTGTTCTGATTTCTGTACGGATTTGTCTGATGTGTTGGTTTTGAGATTCTAAGAATTTTATTGGTGGTTTGTTGCTTTGCTGAGCTGTTGAGCTCACTCTTGTTTTCTGGTGGTTTTCAGGTTCTGGGAAGGGGAAGGAAGTCCAGGAATAGATTTCAGAGTCTGATCCGTAGGTATTGTTTTGTACTTTTGATTTTTGTACAGTCATGGCTTTTCTATTCTGTCTTTCCTTTCTGTCTAAAAGCCATGTACTGTATTTGTAGATGATTGTTTTGAGGAAAAGAAAAAAGACAGATGTTTTGTTCCGCTGTGTTTGATGATTCATAGTAGCTCTGTGTCTGTGTGTCTGTTTGAGTAAATTATTTGGAAGATTCAGTTCCGAACCAAATTCCATAACCAGATCCTGGTCAGTAAGTCAGTCTGTTTGTTCCGTGTCGCGACCCAGTGCGAGCGGGATCCGTCCCGAATCGGGTCGGGTCGTGACATTTCAGGTTTTACAAACTCAAGGCACTTGGACTCTAGTGCCTCCTCAACCGAATATGAATATTCTTGGATGCAAATGGCTCTATCAAACCAAATTTCATGATGATGGCTCTGTAGCAAGGTTCAAAGCACGTCTTGTAGCCAAAGGCTATAAACAGGAATATGGATTAGATTTTACATAAACTTTTAGTCCGGTAGCCGAGTTTCAAACAATTCGTGTCTTTCTCACGATTGTCTTACATCACAATTGGCAAATATGTCAAATTGATGTATCAAATGCCTTTTTACATGGCAAACTCAATGAGGTAGTATACATGGATCAACCATCCTGATACAAGGATCCGTCTCATCCTAGCTATGTTTGCAAATTAAACAAAGCGATTTATGGTTTGAAACAAGTTCCTAGACAATGGTTCTCCACCTTCACAGATTATTTACTCCATTGGGGCTTTAACTTCAGCAAAGCGGATCCCTCCTTACTAATCTACTCATCTTCATCTTATTCCATTTACTTACTCATCTATGTGGATGATATCCTGATTATGGGTAATGTTGCTACACAAGTTTCCAAATTGCTACAGGATTTGCAAAAGCAATTTCAGATCAAACAACTTGGCTCCTTACACACATTCCTTGGCTTACAAGTTGACAAAACATATTCCACTATTTTGTTACATCAATCCAATTATGCCAAGGCAATCCTAGATAAAGCTAGAATGACTTCGTGTAAGCCTCTCCAAAATCCGGTCTCTAGTAAATCTGCTACCTCACCAACTGATCTACTTCCATATTCTAATCCGCAAATGTATCGTAGCATTGCTGGTTCCCTACAATATTTAACATTGACTCGTCCAGACATCTTCTAGCTATAAACATAGCCTGTCAACATATGCATCAGCCACTAAATTGTCATTTTCAATTGTTGAAACGCATACTACGATATCTTCAACATTCTCTGGATTTAGCATTACCCATTACAACCGGAAAACTGGATCTAACTGCATATGTAGATGCGGATTGGGCCGGTGATAAGAAGGATCGGAAATCAACTACAGGATTTTGTATATTCCTTGGCTCCACCTCATTAGTTGGTCCACTAAAAAGCAAGCTACAGTTGCTCGTTCGTCAACTGAATCTGAATATATAGCTCTTATCACTGCTACTACTGATATAGTGTGGCTTGGACGCTTATTAGCTGATTTTCAAATCACTCTAGAGCTCCCAACTTCACTATTCTGTGATAATATTTTGGCTATTTCTTTAGCCAACAATCCTGTATTTCATGCTCGGACAAAGCATATTGAAATCGATCACCATTATATTCGAGAGTGCATTAAGTCCAAAACTATTATGGTTCGTCATCTTTCAACCACTGATCAACCAGCATATATCTTCACTAAGGCCTTACCGATTAAACGTTTTCTTTATCTGCGTGACAAATTAACGCTCCTGAACCAGAACATTCATTTGAGGGAGGCTGATAGTGGTAAAGGCTCAAACCGTTGCACATCTTCATCACAGCATGCACTATCTCTGCCATCTGACAAAAGCTGCTGAAATGCACATGATTTGACAACTACCAACTCCATCTCAGCCATTCATAGAGATCCTGTATCAACGGCTTGATTGTATTCACAATACATCATCCTCTGTCTATATAGATGATTATTGTTTCATTGAAATCAAGGAAGATGAGTTGATACCTGCAACCTCTGATTATCTTTGTATTTTAATATGTTCAATACTAAAGGTTTTATTGTAGATTTATGACATTCTAACAGTTTGAAAGAGTAATAAGTATGATGTAAACTGCTTTCTCATAGATCAAGCATTTAAGATTCACGTCTACCCCTTGAATCTTCCTCTTGGGATATTTTATTATTTCTTCTTCGCAATAATAGGTGAAGAAGCCTCACAACAAAATTTTTCTAATAGGAATCGAACCACCCAATGCTTCAACTCAAAGAGAGAAAGCTACATCTTTCAGCATAATCTGAGATCACAGTGCCCCCCAATTCTAAAGAATAAAATCGACCACTCCTAAGACAACCATTTAAGTAATATTCGTGTCGATGGATGAGTACTTCAAGATATGAGCTATCTCTTTCACAAATACTAAATAAAGCTCATATTGCAATTGAATGCTCAAAATACTAGAATGGAGAATGAATCTATGTATCAAAGTTTTTCATTGCTTTTCTCTCTCTTAATATTCACTTTAGCATTGCTTTAAAAATCGGACCGGATCGGCCGGTCCGACCGGTTCAACCATGAACCGGTTTGAAGGCTGGTTCGGTTCAACCTGAAAACCGGCTTTGCTTCAAACTGGCCGGTTTTGGCAAGAACCGCCGGTTCAACCAGTGAACCGGCGAACCGATCAGGGTTTTTTTAAAACCGAACGGTTCAAAATTTTTAATATAAATAATTAAATAAATTATTTAATATTAAATAAATATAAATATTAATATAAAACTTTTAAATATATATATATATATTAAAGACATGATTAAATATTTATTTTAATCATCTCATATGTTTTTTATTACTTTATCATGAGTGGAAGCAGAAAGGTATATAAACTTTACAAAACAAAACTTCCCAAGTGATGTGGAACTAAACCATACAAAGAAAAAAGTCATCTTTAGTTTCATATATATACTATACAACATATTTTTTTAAACAATTTTTTTAATTAATTTTTATAATATGAATAATATTTATTTTTTTAGTTGATATTATTTATTTTTTAGTTGATACTATTAATTTTTTTAGTGATAATATTTATTTTTTTATTATATATATTTAAAATTAATGTATATTTTTTTTGTTCAGTAAGCCGCTCGAGTTAAAATTATATGAATATAAATTATATATAAAAATTAATTTTTATAATTGAATAATATTTATTTATTTTTTAAGTTTTGTTTGGAAATTTTATTTATTTCTTTTTTTTTTGTTAATAATATTTTATTTTTATCAAATAAATTACTCTTATATTAAAAATTTGCAAAGTTTATTAGATTTCAACTCTAAAAATTTTTATGTTACCAAATAAAATATTTTTATATTAAAACATTTAATTATATTTATAATTTTATGTTGAGAGCTTTTAAATAATTTATATTAATAAATTAAATCTAAATATGTAATATAAATTAACAATAATTTATATAAAATTATATGTTATTATATTTCATTAATTTATTTAAATTAAATCTAAATATGTAATATAAATTAACAATTAATTTATATGAAATTATATGATTATTATATTGCATTAATTTATTAATTTTTATTAATTTTTAATTATAATATTATTATTTATTACGTCATTCGGTTCAACTCCGGTTCGACCGGTAGAACCGGGTGAGCCGTGAACCTCTCCTTCTTCCGATTCGTTGTTCGGTCCAATTTTCAGAACGAGTATTTCATTCAATTATAGTGAATAAAATACTACTTAAGATGAATTCCAATGGTTGAGTTGAGTGTTAAATATAGACAGAACTAAAATTCAGGTTTTATTAAAATCTTGAATTTAATTTGATAATTAAATTAAATTTATTAAAACAAAGCACCTATTTCACTTTTTTTTTATTTTTTGAAAAGAATTTCCAAATTATTTTTTAAAAATTAAAATAATTTTAGGCGTTTTAATTATCTTTTTTTTTTGGGACATTTAGGCCTTTAAGCAAACTCACACACAACGCTACATAAAGACTCGAACCTAGACTCTTAGTTGGAAGCCTAAGCTCCAACCATAGGCAAGGAGAGTGTGTTTAATTATCTTTAGATATAAACTTCTAGTCATTCGACCTCATGCACCATGTGGACAAGGCTCATATTTACAGGAAAATTTCAGCCCACTATAATGGCACTATCCCCTTCCAATATATAAATACATTATTTTATGTGGTTTTTAATAAAAATAAAAATAACATTTATAACTAAATTTCCCCAAAAAAAAAAAACATTTATAACTAAAATATTAAATATATTTATATTTATATTTATATTAAAATATACATTAAGTAAAAAAATGAATTCTTCCACCCCTCTAACTAATCCTAAACTCGGATCGGTGTCGGGAGTGGAGCATGTAATTTTTTTTTTTTAAAGAAGAAAAAAAAAAAATGCAGCTGACGACGGAGCAAATGATGATTTTGGAGAGCCGGAGAGATTTGCAGAAGTATAGACTTTCGATATTTTAAAGCCTCCAGCCACCTTCTACCGAGTGAATGACCCGAATCCCCATCTTCTACCCGTATGAATGAGGTCTGTCACCCTTCCGCTCCACTAAAAATATCTGTCTTTGTTCAAATGTGTTTTTTTTTCAGTGTTTTTGGTGGTTCCTTGTATTTTTTTGTGATTTCGTAGTCTTTCGGTGCTGAATTATTCATGCTTTGGTAGAAATCAATACAGTATTAGGGTTCCCTGAGCTAACAATTTACCCCCTTTTTTTTCATTACAATCTAGGGCTGGCTGGTTTTATTTGGAGGAGATCTCCTCCTAGATGATATTCTTGTTTAATGTCGTTTGGCTTTTATTGTTTAGGCCAAGTTTTTTCTATCGTAAGCTTTCTCCTGAACTTTTTTTTTTTTGGTTTCAGGAGATGAAATCAAAAGCAAATGGGTCCATGCAAAGAGCTCAGACGATGGACCGTGTCAACGGAGACGGACCCAATTGGATCCTCATTGCTGGAGGCGCCTTGCTGAGTACTTTGTCAATTAGGATTGGATGCAAGTTGAAACAGGCCTTGGAAGCGAAAGGATTAAACAAAGATAGTAGAGGTTAGTTTTTATATTTTTTACTTTTCATAGATGTTTTTGGACTAGTGAAAGAACTAACGCATTTATCCTTCAAACAGGGAATAAGAGTACTGCCAAGCCACGGTTAGGAGGATGCCAGTTGCATTCGAATTTATACCCGTTTGCACCGGATAAGGACTGTTGCTACCATTTTATCTCAGGTAGCATTCATTAAATTTTATCACATATTATATTTCTCACTTAAAATGATCTGTAAAATGATCATCTTGTATTTGTTTTTTCTGTCTCTAGTCATATTGATCAAGATGTAATACATATGTCCTAAAAGAGCTTGAAAAATTGCATTTGAATGGGATTTGATTATATATATGGAAATGTACACCCAAAATTGCTTGGGCCGAGTTCAAGCCAACACAACCATCGACTTGATGAATTCATCAAATTGAAGTCGTCAAAGACAAGGTTTCATCAGCCTCAAGGTCAATCAAAGGTAGTCGCCTTTGCTTTAGTGAACTCACCGACGAGATCTAGCCATCTCATGCTTCAATGCGACTGCATCTAGTAGAACAAAGTCATCATAGAAACTCACTCACTTTGTCCTTGAGCCTAACTAGGTAAATTCATCGTATAATAACTTACCATAACTTGTTCAAAAATGGTGAAGTTGGCCAATGACTTCATATGGGCCCTCATATTTGGAATTTTTTAACACATATCTAGGAGCCACAGCTAGTGTATCTTCATTTTATGAGAAGCCTTCATTAAACTTTATCATGTTATTTATTCATTTACTTAAAAATAATTTTTTCTATAGAGGTGCT
This sequence comes from Dendrobium catenatum, assembly GCF_001605985.2. Lineage (NCBI taxonomy): Eukaryota > Viridiplantae > Streptophyta > Magnoliopsida > Asparagales > Orchidaceae > Dendrobium > Dendrobium catenatum. Next base: position 157,577 of record NW_021319791.1, on the reverse strand, counting down.
CTTCTACCCTCGCCTATAAATATTGGCTTAGAGGGCTGGCCTAGGACACAATTTATATTCTATACTTTATAGCAATAAGAAATCACAGAGTTTTTTTCTTCATTCTCTTCCTTTCCCTCTCTCTTGTTTGTTGGTCAATTTTGTCAGTAAGTCTAGCTGTTGACCATGGTGATTGGCATCCTTATCCAATGGCTCATGGCTTCCTCAAATTAAGGCTTCCAGGAAGCCTATCTTAAGTAGTATCGCTGTCCATTTCTCACAATACAAAATTTAATTTTGTATTCTTTTGTTATCTGCAAAAACATGAGTTCTGAATCTTTATATTTCATAAATTACAATCTCATTTTAACTTGAGTGCTACTATTCTTTGTAATTGAGCCTCTGTTTTATTATGTTCCTTTTCTTTTTAATTTGAAGCTTGTATAATTAGCATTCATCAAGCAAGAATGGCTACGTGAAAGAAATTCTGAGGATTCAGTAGCCAAGAGAAATATGCTTTGTCATCTTGAACATTTTGCAAACACATCATTTCACATGAAAATGGCATGGATGGAAAATCGAAAATGTAAAAGCTAAAAGAAATTAGAGCATCAGAAGGTAAACTAGGAGTCTGAGATCCTCGAGCGATTGTAGAACTGTTGGTTTATCCTTGCCATCTTCAAGAACTTTATAACAGCTCATATAGTCAAACAAAAGGCTATTGTATAAAGTTATGGTTTTGGTTTAATAAGTTAATCTGGTCCTTTTCAAGGCCATTTCTGTTATAATAAAAAGGTTTTTGTTAATCTAGCTACCAGAAGAATGATATGTTACGAGATTGAATCTACAAGTAAATGTGGAGGATGATGAATAAGCCCCAGCACCCTGGTTCAGCTGTCTAGCAATACCCTCTAACCTCAAGCTGAATGACCTCATGATGGACTGAGCAACAGAGAATAGTTTTAGATTTTTATTTTACTTTCCCAGATAGTCCATTTATTTCTATAGCTTACTTCCCTTAATTCTTTCTACCTGAATGCTACTGACCGGATTGATCAGTAACTTATTCGCTATCAATGAATCATGATAGTAGTTTTGTTTTGTTTAGTTAATATAATTTCGTTAATCCAAAATGGTCGTCAAAGTTTCATGCTTGTAAACCCATAAAGATCCATGCTTCTAATTATTAACACTGCAGAAAATCTATGAACTCTTACTGATTGGAATTTCATGATAGTCTTACTAAGAATGTCAAATATTCCATTCCTTGTTTTTCGTTGCATCCTTGATCATTTTATCTTAACATATGATATGTTTAGTGCGTTCCTCTTGTCATGTAACTTATTTGAATCCTCGGATGTCATCTTTGAAGAGAAGATTCGATTAGCACTTTCAAAATGCATTAGTCTCTTCATTTCATATTTAGTTTCCTTTTGAAGATTTATTTGTAGATTTGCTTCAGGAAATGTGATAAAAGATGATTATTCTAAACTTCTACAGATATGTTGTATAATCATGCTAGTTATTTGTATGTTTAGCTAGACTTTCTGTAGAAGGACAGGGTACTCATATATTAGCTCATACCTGAACCATTTTAGTGCCTGCAAGTACAGCTTGACATGCAATTAAGGCTTTTCTTTGAAATTGAAACTGTCGAAACAATGAATTATTTTCATGTTTATATGACCATCTTATTTATCCTGTAGATGTTCCAGTTATTGACCTTAGTCTTCCAACTTAATGTGTTAAACAGTTAATGCCTCCATTAAAAAAAAAAAGCAATTAATGCCTCCATGTTAAGTCATGGTCCAAGGACTTTTCCGGTTCTGATGCATACAATTATGCATCATCACTGTTCGTTTAACCATCCAGAGGCTCTTACTCAATTCCCAATTTTACTGAACTTGTTAACAATAACTTACAAATGTTCAACAAGTCCGTTTCAGCTTCTTCATTTTTTTTTTTCATTTGTCTTCTTTTTCCTATTGATCTACTCTTTATGCGTCAGACTCCCACCGAGCTATAAGTAGAAGCAGCGTGTTAGCAACTATTGCTGCTGGTTAGTTTATTATTTGTGATTAAAGTGGCAATCAGCAGGCTGGCAACTATTCGTGAAACTGCCAAACATAGGAAAATAAGTTGTGTGGCCTCTTTATTCTCCATCAATCAATCTTCTTTCTTCATATGCTCCCGCTCCCACTGTTTTGAATTTTGGCTTCTCATCACCTCACTATATTAAGGATTGCCTCTGATCACCAGTGAGCACGCCACAGAACAACACTGCCATTTCGCAACTGGAGTCTAGAGGTTTGTTTCTCTTTAGTCATTATTTCTGGGCTTCCAGCACGTTCTACAGTGCTGGATAGTAAGAGACAGGGGTGGAGCACTAGTAAGAGATAATGGTGGCAGGTAGAGAAGTTGGTTCATTAATATCTTCCATTTTTTTCTTCTTCATTCATCTTCCACCCTTAGGAGTTTGCCGCTTTTTATCCTGTCCCTACAGCAAGAAGTTTCTGTGGGTAATGAGGACAACAATACTGGAAAGCAAAGCCACCGCCCCAATTAATAGGCAGGTAAACCTTCCCAAAGAGGGAGCAGTGTTCTCTTATTCTTCTTTTTCTCTAATTTATTCATTTTTTCTTTTGCCTTCTCTTTCCTCGTCTGTTTTTCTCCTGTTCCTCCATCATTTTTTTTCCTTGTCATCTAGGAAGGCCTATTTGAGTATTGGTTTGACTTCATTTGAATTAAAATGATCCTAAGTTGTTTGGATTTTGATACAGATGGTTTTACTTCTACTTGAACTTGGATTTGGATTAGATCATTAGAATGATCATTACCAACATACTTACATGTTAAATTTGTTATACATTTTGAAGTTGTCCAAGTATCATGTATTTTGATATGTTGTTCAAATCGTTTTTTGGTTATTATGTGGTAAGTTGATTAATTAATATAAGAATGCACTAATGTAAATTTATCATTTGATGTTTTGGCTTGTGTGTTTGGGTGGAGTGGTTTACCAACTCAGTGGATATGGCTCACATTTTGTGCTAGCTTTCTTAAAAGTGTCAGTAGGCTTTCTATGAGGCTTGTCCGACCAAAGTTTGCATGTCTTGGAGTAGCCGATGTAAGAATAGTTAGCTATTGTCTTTTATTCAGTTGTGCTTTGGAAGGAACACTCGGAGGTCCAATTTTACCCCAATCAATGCTTCTATTTCTTGTATTTATTAAAGGATAATGTTGATAAGATTATTTGATGAGTAAAACATAGGCACATGCTTAACTTTTTGCTTGAAAAACAAAAAAACAAGCTAATCATTGACATTTGTTTGTCATAATCACATCATCATCATCATCATCGCTAACCTTATCCAACTAGTTATGGTTAGCTTTGTCAATCACAATTTTTCATTCATTTCTGTTGAGCGTTCCTCAAGGTTTTATCTATATTTTGGTTCCATCAATTTATCTTTTTCCTTATTAATTCTTCAGTGACATTCAACATTATTTCATCAATTTCTGTAAGTTTTTTAGTATTTTCCCTTATTTTCTTATTACTAAAACACTTTTTAATTGTTATATATATATATATAAGCAATATGTGCCTGACCCCTTGAGCCTAACACTATACATCTTATCCATATGTAGAAGAGCCTTAAGGCACAAACATTCATGATTATTCAAAAGTTCAACGTCTTACACAATCTTAATTCACTTTTGATGTTCACAAAATTGGTTGTTGTACACCATAAAATAAGATAATTAGGAAATTAGATTGTGTAAAAAAGTAGTTGTATATTTCTAAAATACTCTCATTTTTAAATGCATCTATTAAATGTAACCTCAATTTTCGTCACTTTCGATTACAAACTACTTTAACTCTTATTTAAAGTGTCAAGGGACGAAATCGGACTTTTATATAGCCTCGAACTTAAATGGCCCCCACAAATAATCAAGGACCAGTTTAGTCATTTTCGCCTTATAAGGATAATAACAAACTCTTTCATCAATCACTTAGCTACACCCTTAGTCTTTGGGAGATAGTTTTGAAGAATATAACCAATAGTAAATAACAATTATATTTCAAAAAGAAAAAGTTGGTAATAATTATCATATCTATGGATTAATGACTTAAAAGCCCCAAGTTGCAGCATGCTCAAGGGCTAAGTGTTAATGATCACAATAATCTCCCTAACCTAACGGAGATGTAACAAAACTTTCTAACTTGAAGCTATACTGTTCGCCTTATATGATGAAACTATTAAATTTTAATTGTGTGTGCAAGATGCAAGATCAAAATTACCTATTCTCATATCATTAGAGCTTAGGACATGTATATTTTTAAATTTTCTAATATAAGTTGATCGCCAACTGATGTATATCTAAAACTGGATATATGGAGTGTAATTTTAGCGGAAATAGACCTAGTGAGGGGATTGTGACTTTGGGCGATCAAACCACGTTTTAGATATCTTGGATCCATTGTTCAGAGTGATGGTGAAATTGATGGGGATATTATCAACAGAATTCAAGTTGGATGGTTGAAGTGGAGGAATGCATCGGGCTTAATGTGCGATAGAAAAGTCCCCCTCAAACTTAAGGGAAAATTCTATAAGATGGTGGTGAGACCTGCAATGCTTTATGGTGTCGAATGTTAGTCATTAAAAGAGAAGCATAATACTAAGTTAAGTGTTGCAGAGATGAGGATGCTTAGGTGGATGAGTGGCTTGACCCTTAGAGATAGGATACGAAATAAGCATATACGTGAAAAGGTTGGAGTAGCTCCAGTGGAAGATAAGATTAGAGAGAGTCGCCTTAGATGGTTTGTTCACATTAAACGGAGGCCTTCCGATGACCCGGTTGAGAAAGTTGAGGCATTAGATTTGACTTATGTTAAGAAAGGTAGGGGTAGACCTAAAAAGACTTGGTTAGAAAATATTACAAATGATATTTCTTTATTAGATTTAAAAAAGAATTTGACTTTTAACCGGAAACAATGGAGAAAAAGAATTCATGTAGCCGAACCCACATAGTGGGACAAAGGCTTGATGTTGTCGTTGTTGTATTAGGCTGCTTGAAGTCAGAAAATATATTTAGAAAAACAATGAATTTTCTATATTCCATCATTTGGTTGGATGTAGTTAGAAAATCTGTATGAATCTTTTACTCCACAAATACTTTCATAATCCGTCAAATATGTCGAGTTCATTTTCAAACAAAAAATGAGTGAAAAACCCATCACTTTTCAAAACATATTTTTCATCTATAACAAATCAAATGAGCCCTACTAAACTTTTTCTCGTATTTCTTTTGATCTATTCCTTTCAAACTTACTCTAGTTTTCTGTATTTAACGATCTTCCAAAGAAAAGGTTGTTCTCAGCCATACCTTTATGATCAAAATTTTAAGTCGATTTAATTATTATGAAGTTCCCATAAATTTCGCAGATCTCTTGTTTGGCCTAAACATCAGCTTCTGCTACAGCTGATTCTTTTATCACAGGTCTTTATATGAACTTTGTACAGAAAACTTCCTAGTCCTAAAATAATAGTTCATTCGAATGTTTAATAGTCTGGATTCCTATGATATGAGACATTTACTAAATTCTAGTTCCAGTAAGATTGCCTGAAGTTGCTTCTTATATATATATATATATATATATATATCTTAACCTTTGGTAACAGAAAAACTCGTGAACCTCGCTTGAGCCAAGATATTAATTCAAAGGTTGGAATGCTATGTAAATTCCTGCATTTAAAATTCTTATTGTTAAGTCAAAGGGGAACACTGCTTCCATTTTTAAGAACGCCCATCTTTGTTGATATCAACTAGCCTTGTGTGGACATGCAAGTGATTACTTATTATGGTCACTAAACTATCCAAAATATATCTCTTGCTAGCATGCATATTCCTTGGAATGATAAATCATGTTGCTTTTTCTATATTTTTTTCTGCTTATATAATATGTATTCAAGTTAAATTAATTCAAAGAATAAGCCTAATTGAAAGAAACCAAATCAAGAAGACGAGAACAATCACACAGTTTTTATATTTACTTATATCTTCTCAATATCTAAATTTTATGTCTTAGGACATGCGAATGGTGGAGTCCAAATTAAGCAAGTATCAGATAATCCAATCTCAAAAGAACCAGAACTTTCACTTCCACTAGTGAAGATCTCAGCTGCAGAATTAAACAAAGATTCTAATGGCGGCACATTGTGGGCATCCTCGCCTGAATTGCTTGAGCTTCCTCACAAGCCATTTCACCATTCTACTGGTTCGGACTCTCCCTCTATCTCTGAATCTGGGTCTGACATCTATACCAAAAGAGAGGTAATAAACAAACTACGGCAACAGCTCAAAAGGCGAGATGAAATGATCATGGACATGCAAAACCAGATTGCAGACCTTCAGAACTCTCTTTGTACTCAGATGTCTCAAGTGGTGCAGACACAGTCTCAGCTTGATTCAGCAAACCAAGAATTGTTCGAGTCGGAGAGAGAGATCCAAAGACTACGAAAGGTCATTGCTAATCACTGCATTTTGAAATCCAATTCTCCAGAAAAACTGACATCTGTAGCAAATTGGCGACCCGAGACTGCAAATGGTTTTCCAGACACGGTGAATGATCTGGATCTGCACTGTTTTGGGTTGCAGAAGGTGAAAGGAGATGAGGACAGGGTGCTGTTGCTGAAGAAAGAACTGGGTGACTTGAGTGCAGTGATTGAAGGGAAGGATTTCTTACTTCAAAGCTACCAGGAGCAGAAGAGAGAGCTCTGCTCAACAATCAAAGCTTTGGAGCATAGATTAGAATCTCATCAACAGAATATCTTTTAGTTCAGCAGGAGTCTTAGGTTTTGTTTGGGACGGCTTTCTTACTGTTTTTTAAAACAGCTTTCTAGTACAAATGTTAAAAGTTTTATACTCGAAAGCTGCTTTAAGAAACAGTAAAAAAGCCGTCCCAAATGAAGCTTTAATCATTTAATGTCTGGGAAGTTATTTCTTCTGTTGTTTTTATTTTTATCTTTTGTTTTTTCTTGCTAGTCTGTATGTGTTTTTGGTAGTCTGGCAATTTCTTCAATATGAGAAAGTGGATGGCTGTAGGAGGGAGTGTTGTTGAAAGAATGAATTTTGGAATTTAGTTTTGTTATAGAGTTCCGGATATATCTCTGAACATGTGAAGTATCTGTAGTTGGGAATTGTGCATAATTCAAAGTGCTTAAATTGGTATTTGAATTGGATGTGCATAGCTGCTTTATATAAGATCAATGGTGCTAAAGACTGCACGCATATGCAAAATCACCAGCAAATGAAAAGATCTTAGCAAGAAGCTATATTTATTTTAGTCATGCGGCTCTAAGGGTTTGGTTACGTTCTTTAACATGCAATGAATTATCCTTTTTAATTATAATATGTTTTGAGTATACTGTTTTTCTATGTAATATTTTGGATAGGTTCAGATGAATGTCGCACAATGGCTTGCCAGTTTGATTTAGAAGCAAATAATCTCAATCAGAGGAAGTATCTGTATCTGAATAAAAAATTGGAACCACGGCAGATGAGAATTCAAATGTGCAGCACCAAGAAACCTGTGTAGTGGTGTTAAAATGGGTTTTTGGGTTGAGTTCGGGTAGAGTTTAGAATTGGCCTAGGTACAAACAGGTTGATCATAACCCGGTCTAGTTTTGTAAACGTGTCAAAATTTTCAACTTGAATTTGGCCCTTCGGGCTATTGGGTTGATTGGACCAACTAACCATAATCTCCTTCCCAATGTGAGCAAATTGGGTGCGAGCAGTGCAGGCGAAGGGGGCACATGCGGGCGAGCATGGCCTTTGCAGGGTACGGTTGTGGGCAAGGGTGCGGCCTTGTGGGGTGATTTGGGTGTGGTCCGTGCAGACGCAAGCACACGGGTGCGGTGCGGTGTGGGCCCGAGCCTGCGGGCACTTGCACGGAAGCGGTGCAAACGCAAGCGCGTGGGAGCGGTGTAGATGCGAGCCTGCAGGAGCGGGCGTGGGTCCAGGTGCGAGCACGGGATAGTGCTGCAGGGTATCCGAGTCATTTCAAGTTGATTTCGGGCTAACCTGAACCCGACTTGTATGGAAAACAGGTTGATCCAAACTCAAAATTTTTCAGGTCAAGCCCGAGTCAGGTCAAATATTGAAACCCTTGCCTCTGAGATAGCTCTTTGACTATATGGTTGCCTACGAAAGCAATGGATATAACAAAATATATTAGTGGTGATCTTTCAAGGTCTTGTATGATTTATGTTTATAATTTGAGGGATTTACATACATAACATATTAACACACATTTAAAATTTACTATTTATTCACAAACCACTTAAAATTATACATGACAAAATACAACCTCTAATCCCTAGTTGATGAAGAAGCATGGAAGACATGATGGGATCTTGTTAGGTGCACCGGAATCTCGTTGGGAAGGCATCGATGGACCTACAATGTGTGAAAGTGATGATGTGAAGGTGGCAACATGAACAGCTGCAGATCAACAAAATTTTGGTGGGAAGCTATCCATAGGATCGATGGGAGCAATGTTGTTGTTGATGATGGAAGTTATGATAAGTGATATTGTTTTGTTATTTAAAGTTTTAAGTGTTATGCGAGTAAATAGAAAATATAAGAAAACAATTTTAGGAGTTTATGTTTGTGAATCCCCCTTTCAATTCTTGTTCTTAGATTTTTTTTTTTTTTAATTAGGCTTTAATTTATATTTATGTTTTTTAAAAGCAATTTTTAAGGGGTTGTTTGGTTGCAAGAGTTAATAGTATAAAGTAAAATAAATTCGGATTTTGAAATTTTTTTTTCTTGGTTGAAAGAAAATAAAATTATTTTGCTAAACTTTTTAATGAAGAATGTGAAAATACGATTGACTGTAATGACATTAGCACTCTAAATGAAAAGAAAGATTTCTTTTTTTATCGGCATATTAGTAAAAATCGAAGTTAGAGAGGCTTTAAAGAAAATGAAGTGTGGAAAAGCTATTGGACCTGATGATATTTCAATAGAGGTGTGGAAATGCTTAGGAGATGAAGGAATTTATTAGCTTACTAAACTTTTTAATACTGTTTTGAAGACTAAAAAGATGTCAGATAAGTAGAGAATGAGTGTGTTAATTCCTATTTTTAAGAATAAATGTGATGCACAAGATTGTGCGAATTACAGAAGAATTAAGTTAATGTGTCATACTTTAAAACTATGGGAGCGAGTTATGGAGCATAGGTTGCGGCGTGATACTAATTTTTCTCAAAATCAATTTGGATTCATGTCGGGTAGGTCAACTATGGTAGTCATACATTTATTAAGAGGTTTGATGGAGAAATATAGTGAAACTAAAGAGGAACTACATATGATATTTATTAATTTAGAAAAAACATATGATAAAGTTCCAAGAAAAATGCTATAGAAAGCTCTTGAAAAGAAAGGAGTTAATAACGACTATATTCAAATCATTAAATATATGTATGCATGAGCTATTACTTGTGTTCAAACACAAGGTGGTTTGACCAAGTATTTCTCTATTTCGGTTGGGTTACATCAAGGATCAGCCTTAAGCCCATATCTTTTTTGCTTTAGTCATAGATGTTCTCACTAGACATTTGCAAGAGGATGTACGTTGGTGTATGCTTTTTGCTGATGATATTCTTCTTGTTGATAAGACTAGAGAGGGAGTTGAAGGTAAGCTTGAATTATGGAGGTCAACCTTAGAGTCTAAAGGTTTTCACTTGAGTAGATCTAAAACGGAATATATGGAGTGTAATTTTAGTAGTAACAGACCTAGTGAGAGGATTGTGACTTTGGGCGATCAAGTTATTAATAAGAGTACACATTTTAGATATCTTGAATCTATTGTTCAGAGTGATTGTGAAATAGATGGGAATATTATCAGCAGAATTTCAAGTTGGATGGTTGAAGTGGAGGAATGCATCGGGCTTGTTGTGTGATAAAAATGTACCCCTCAAACTTAAGGGGAAATTCTATAAGATGGTGGTGAGGCCTGCAATGCTTTGTGGTGTCGAATGTTGGCCATTAAAAGAGAAGCATAATACTAAGTTAAGTGTGGCAGAGATGAGGATGCTCAGGTGGATGAGTGTCTTTACCCTTAGAGATAGGATATGAAATGAGCATATACATTAAAAGGTTGGAGTAGCTCCAGTAGAAGATAAGATTAGAGAGAGTATTCGCCTTAGATGATTTGGTCACATAAAACGGCGACCTTCCGATGACCCGGTTAGGAAAGTAAAGGTATTATATTTGACTTATGTTAAGGAAGGTAGAGGCAGACCTAAAAAGACTTGCTTAGAAAATATTAGAAATGATATTTCTCTATTAGATTTAAACAAGAATTTGACTTTTAATAGGACACAATGGAGAAAAATGATTCATGTAGCTGACGCCACGTAGTGGGATAAAGGCTTGATGTTGTTGTTGTTGTTGTTGGTTGAAAGAAAATAAAATACAGAGTAAAATGGTTTGAAACTCCCTATTAATATGTATTTAAAATTCACCCAATTTAGACCTATTCTTAACACACCACTTGCGAAGCACTTCCATCAGCCACTACCAATCACCCATTGTTGTCCACTGCCACCACCACCGAGCCAACTGCCCCATTGTTGTGACTTTCTAATTGTAGAATGAATTTATTTTTTACTTCAAAGCAAATATAAAATAATAATCTCATGCATTTATAAATAATTCATAAATAACTCATGTTATAAAAATAAGCTTCCTATTATTAAAACTTATACGAAGTGGCGTGATACAAGCAAGAAATCAGTAACAAAATAGTATTGTGTTTATAGTCTAAAAAGCAAAGCAATGAGAAAATCCTCCCAAATATGCAAATTGTTTCCTCGTACCAAAATAGCATGCACAAGTACTTAATTTTTAAGAATTTGCATTATTTCTTACATGCCAAGAAACTATAATGAGGTAAGGAGTTTCAAAGATTGAATTATGAGAATATTTTTAAAATGTCTCCTTTTTTTCTTTTTATATATTTTTAATTTTTTTTCTATTCTTTTTAGCTTCCTCCATTTTTATTGTGAAAAATAAGATCAATTTGGAATTATGAAGAGAATGAGAGGGGGAGAGAAAGCAAGAATTCTTTCTGTTTAGTTCTTAGGGAGAGGAAGATAGAGTGGTGAGTGAATAAAGAAATCTCTTTTTAGGGAGTGGGGAAGGTCACAGGCAACTGCTACAGATAGGATGGGCCAAGTAGATGACTTTTTTGGGTTATGAGAAGATAGAAAAAGGAAACAAACCTGAATTTGGCTATCGGCTGGTTGTTGATTACTGTGGGTGGAGAAAAGCTTGGCGGCCTGGGATTTGGATGAGGTTGATGGTGTGAGGGAGAAGTGAGAGAGGGTGAGTGAGCTTAGCAGCATGTAAGGGAATGTGGAGTGAAGAATGGGCTCAGGTAGCACCACTTGGAGATTAGAGAGAGAAGTGGGCTCAGGCGGTATCTGGGTTCGGTGGGTTTGGCTCTAAGGTTGAAGGTAAAGCACTTTGGAGCTGCAGTGTGGTGGGGAGGGGGAGGAGCAGTGACAGCGAGCTTGATCAAACTGGTACACATAAACCCATTACTACAAATGATTTTATTTGTCGCAGTCTATAGAGACCTTCAACTACATCAAATGAGTGTAGCCTCCACTTTACAGCTGATCCAATAACACTTGTTGTCTGCTAACTGTTTAAGGCTAGCTTAGGAGTTTCATCTCCATTGAATAGTTTATATAGAACTTTACTACTCTCTGTATTAATATACATCATCTTCTATATATGTTTATCTCTGTTATTGCTTTTTTGCTAATACCTTCATGCAAGACTTTTCTCATGGTCTCAGAGACTCTTGCCTCATGGCATATCCTTCTCTCTTTTCTTATCCTATCAAAAATCTGTATTCTCCCTCCTAATCCCCGATAATGGTGATATCACAATACCCTCCCAACTTAAGTTTCTTATGTCCAATGTTTAAAACATTATTCATATCCAGCTGCTCACAGATAATTACCCTACATGGCAATATCAAATCTTCAAGCTATTCATTGTGAATGGCTTCGATGGATATCTTGATGGCTCACAACTTGTCCTTCGAAACATTCTGTTTACAACACCTGACAGCCCTCATCGCATCTGTTATATACTCTATGATTTCTCATTGATCAAAATCTTATCGCAGTCTTATTTTCTATTACTTCACCTTCAATCCTTCTCTATATTTTGAATCTTGATACTTGTCATGCAGTTTGGCAAACCATTGAAAGTATTCTTCAATCCACTAACTTATCAAGGGTTATTAAGCTCAAAAAATATCTTCTCTCTCTTACAATAAAAAACTCAATCAATGACTAATTACCTTTCTACTATTAAATAACTAGTTGATAGAATTTATTCAACTGGTGGCTCAATCAATGTTAAAGACATCATTCTTTATATCTTGAATGGCTTTCCTTCTAACTACCAAGCATTTAAATCTTCCATCCACACCTGACCTAAGCCTATCAATCTTGATTATCTCTATTTATTGCTTTGCAGTGAGGAAATTAATATTGCTACATAAGCTACAAAAGATCTAAACTTATCTGATAGCCCTTCAGCTCTTGATGTATAGTTTTCCCTCGTCTATGTTCGTGGTAGAGGTTGAGGACGATTATCTTCAACTCGTGGTCGCGACAGTACATACCCTACATCCTCCATTTCTCCTACTTAAAATACCTGCACCAGGGCTTTGGTAGATTGTCAGATTTGTGGAAAATGCTTCCACTCAACATTTACCTATTGGCAACATGCAATTCTAAGTAATGTTCCTTCAGCTATTATTAGAAATCATGCCCTGCTTGGTCACCCTTATAGACAGTCCAACTCGTGGTTCTTAAATAGTGGAGCCACTACCCATTTGACTCTTGATCTCAAGTCCATTCAACAACCCTCTGAATAAAATTGTTCTGATCATGTGCTTCTTAGCAATGGAAATCAACTCCCATTGTTCATTCCAACAAGGGAAGTCTTCCAACCCCTACACGTAAATTGTCTATAATGCCTCTTTTACATGTTCCAAATCTTTTGCATAAACTTATCTTAATCTCCAAACTAACCACTAACAATAATTGCATTATCTCTTTTTATCCCTCTGGTTATGTCATAAAGGATCGAACGGCTCTCCAACCACTTCTTCGTGGCTCCTACCGTGATGGGCTCTATCCTGTCGACCTACCTTCTTTAAATTCATATATGTCTATATTATCCCTTCTCTCTACTTTTGTCTCCGTTCACTGGCATCGCTATCTCAGCCATCCATGTTCTTCAACTCTTCAAGCTATAGCAACAAGTTATCCTAGTTTGTGCATTTCTTCTTCTTTTTTTTAAATCTTGTAACTCTTGTGAACTTGCCAAGAACCGTCATTTTCCATTTAATGATTAACACAGTGTCTGTCTCACTCCATTACAAATTATTCATGTTGATGTTTGGGGACCCTCACCTATTTCTTCAAATGAAATTTTTCTATTTTATTTCCTCTTTTTTAATGATTTCACACACCTCACCTGGTTATATCCTATGAAACATAAATTTGAAACTACACTTAAGTTCATTAACTTCAAAAAACTTGTTGAAAATCAATTTAACCTCTTCATTAAAATCTTACAAACTGATGGTGGAGGTGAATTTCTCAACAACAATCTTAAACACTTCTTAGCTCATCACGACATTCATTATCAATCTACTTACTTGCATACCCCACGACAAAATGAAGTTGCATAACACAAACACTGTCATATTCTTGAGACAGTTCAAGCTCTTCTTTTTGAATCCCACTTGTCATCCCAATTTTGGTTTGATTATGTTCTTTTTGTTGTAGACATAATCAATCACTTACCATCCCCAAACACCCACAATTTTTCTCCTTATGAGCTTTTGTATAACAAACCTCCAAATTACTCCCATATGAAAGTATTTGGGTGTCAATGTTACCCTTGACTTCAACCATACTTCTCTCATAAACTTGCACCAAGATCATTCCCATGTATTTTTCTTGGTTACCTCTCCTTTCAAAAAGGCTACCGTAGTTACGATCCCTCTGCATGTCATCTTTTCATTTCTTATTATGTAATCTTTGACAAATCATCTATCAACAATTCTTCCTCTCCATCTATACACACTTCCAATCCACCATATTCCTCCCCTTCTATTTATTCGCCTCTACTACCTCCAGCTCTTCACAACCCACCATTTCTGCTACCTAATACTCCTCCACAAAATGCTCCCTCACCTCCACCTAGTCCACCAACCTCTCATGCCTCTCCTTATTCTTCTTCTTCCACATCATCCTCTTCTCCACCTCCCATTCCCATAGTTCCTCCAGCTCCACCGCATCATCCTATGATTACTTGATCTCATACTGATCATCTCAAATCACGTCAAATATTTGATCTTCATCATATTGTTTCTACTACACCAACTTTTTTTTCCATTTCTAATAAACATCTCGAATGGTGTCATACTCTCTCTACAAAATTTCATGCCTTATGGTCTCAAGGCACTTGGAAACTGGTAACTCCATATCCTAATCAAAATGTCATTGGATGTAAATATGTTTTCAAAATTAAATATCATTTTGATGGCTCTGTTACTCGTTACAAATCCCGTCTTATTGCACAAGGATTTAAACGTGAATATGGTGCAGATTATGGTGAAACCTTTAACACAGTAGCCAAATAACCAAATATCCGATTATTTCTCATAGTTGCTTTGCATTTCGGATGGCCCATACTTCAGATCGACATTGTCAATGCTTTCCTTCATGGACCATTGGACAAAAAATTTGCATGGCTCAACCACAAGGATTTGTTGATCCATAGCATCCATATTATGTTTATTATTACATAAAGAAATCTTTTGTCTTAAACAAGCACCTCGTCAGTGATTTGCTACACTATCTTCTTACCTACATGAATAAGATTTTCACAACAGTTCAGCAGATGCTTCATTTCTTATATATAATCATCACAACATTCAAATATATCTCTTAATTTATGTGGATGATATTTTAATCACCTGCAACAACCAACTGTTCATTTCAAAGTTGCTAGATAAGTTGAAATCCTATTTTCTTATGCACAATTTGGGACATTTAGCTTGATTTCTGGGGATTGATGTCATCCCCACTAGCACTGAATTCTTAATCTCAAATTAATCTTTTATTTAGGAAAAGACTGGTATGCAAACTTTTAAGCCTCTTTCAACCCCATTTTCCTCCAAATATTCTCTCACTATTGTCCAAGAGACGCCCTTCGCAAACCTATTATTGTTCAGATAACTTATCATCTCTCTCCAATATCTCACCGCTACTTGTCCAGATATTGCAATTACGATGAACAAAATCTGTCAACATATGCATCATCGCATGGACAGTCATTTTGAAGCACTTAAAATAATTCTTTGATATCTCTAAGGGACTTTATTCTAAGCCTTCACTACAACGAGGGGATATTTAACTAATAGCTTTTATTAATGCTGATTGTGCAAGTAATAATATTGATAGTAAATC
Source organism: Dendrobium catenatum (assembly GCF_001605985.2). NCBI lineage: Eukaryota > Viridiplantae > Streptophyta > Magnoliopsida > Asparagales > Orchidaceae > Dendrobium > Dendrobium catenatum. Next base: position 142,023 of record NW_021319791.1, on the reverse strand, counting down.
TACTACCAGATATTGTAGCTGAAAGTTTGATAAAGGATGTTAAGCCTTAGTGAACTAGTCTTAGGAAAATCAATGCAGAAGCAATACTATCACTTGATGCGGAAGCTAATAAACTTGTCAAAAGTTATAAAGATGGTCAAGATAGTCTAATCAACACACATAATATCAATCACATATTTCTACTAACATGCAATTTCTAGCAAATTAAAATGTAGAAAAGTAAATTATAGAAAATCAAAAATAAGAAAGAACACACCATAATTTTATAGTGAATCGGTCAAACCATAACTTACATCCACTCCTCGGAGTCCTCCTCTCTAGGTATTGCACTAAACCTTTAGAGACCTCTGTTATCTCCCACAGCTAAATGGATAAGCCCTTATAGAATATCTTCCTAGTGAGGACCGCAATCTTTTCACCCTCCTGGTGAGGCAGAAAATCTGAAATCCTTTTTCACCCTCCTAGTGAAGGAAGAGATCATAGAATCATTTTTTTACCCTTCTAGTAAAGGCAGATAACATGGAATCCTTTTTCACCTCCACCAATGCAGTAGAGTAGCTGGGTTTTTTGACACCAAAGAGGTATTCTTTCAAAAGCTTTCCTCAAGACAAACCTTGATACATGGAGGAACTCAGGTGCTAGTTCACCGGAGCAACTGTGTGGAACTCCCTCTCACACACCCTTGCAACCCAAGAGGTCTTCTTCCTAAAGCTTTCCTCAAGACAAACTCCACCTTTTCTCTCCTAAGCTCTAGGTTCTATCTTCAAGCTTTCTTTAGAGAAAAACACTCAATGAATGCCCAAAAGACTCTTACATAGTCTTACAAGAAAGCTTAAATAGTGGGCTTAGAAAAACCCTAAAAATTCAATTCTAATAACTCTGATTATATAGTATGATCCAAGATCGTATGGTACGATTAGTTTAAATCACCATGTTAGTACTGTATAAACTGTAAAACACAATACAATTAGTTCAAGTGATTATGTTGATCGTCCAGTATGATTAATTAAAATGACTTAATTTATTATCCTATATAATTGGCAAAATTAAATTATCATCCCAACCAGAGATCTGATCGTACAGTACGATTGATGCATATTTTGAATTTTAGAATATTGCCTAAATTTTGATTGGCAATTAGGACTTTTATTTCAACTGATCATCGTATATAATCTAGATCATATGATATGATTAGTTCAAATTACTTTATATATTACAATTAAACATTTTAATGATTTTATGATTAGCTAATCATACAATACGATATGGATTGTATAGTATGATTAGTTTAAAAAACTACACTTCTAAATTTTCACTATCTCTTTCCCATGAGTGTGTGTGCACGATTACCAGGCTAGCATATACCATTACAGAACTTGACTCAATAAATTAAAAAATAAATAAATGAATTCTATAGACTCTTTCAACATATCCTATTCTACCCAATCTTAAGCATTAAATCTTTATTGAGTGGTGTATGATGTGCCGAAAATGTTAGTACAAAAAAAAAAAGCACTATAAATACTAAGGGTCATAAAGGTGCAATAAGTAATGCTTTTACCATCAAAATCATAAATTATGGAGCCCGAGTTACAACAATATATTTCTTGGTCCAAAATTTGATTACTTCATGTGTCAAGAAACATTCAACTTTAGCTCGCTCTTCTACTGAAGCAGAATACTGCTCCTTGGTTGCTGCTACAACTAAGTTAATTTTTCTTCATCGTTTATGCCAAGACTTCTCCATTCCTTTTGCACTACACCCCTCTATTGCGATAACATTTCAACCATGTCCATCGCCACTAATCCAATTTTTCATGGTCGCACTAAATATATTGAGATCGATCTCCACTTTATCTAAGAATCAATTAACTCCAATGTCTTAGCTGTTTATCATATTTCCAATATGGACCAAGTGGTAGGTATACTTATAAAAGGCTTCTCAATTCCCAGATTTACACTTCTTTGCAGCAAGTTAACCATTCAATCCACCATTAACTTGAGGGCGGGTGATAATAAGCTTGATCAAACTACTACACACAAACCCACTATTACAAATGATTCTACTTACCATAGTCTGCAGCCACCTTCAATTGCAATAGATGAGCACAGCCGCCACCTTACAGCTGGCTCAATAACATTTGTTGCCTGCTAATTATCTAAGGCTAGCTTATGAATTTCATCTCCAATGAATAGTTTATATAGCACTTTACTACTCTTTTTATTTCATTATTCATCTTACATCAATATGCATCGTATTATGCATCTGTTTATCTCTATTATTGCTTTTCTGCTAATACCTTCCTGCATGACTTTCCTCAAGCAGGCCAATAAAGGTGGCAGTTCGGAGCTGAGGCAAGAGAGTGGGAGAAGGAAAAGGCGAGAGATTGTAGGATTCATGGGAGGAGGTTTATAGTTTTACCTAACGCAAAAGAGAGGAGAGTTTATGGACATCAAATAAAGGTGTCTTAGTAGTGTGATTTATTTTATTTATAAGGATGGACGGGATGGCCATATTAGACGTACATATGATTTAAGTAGCGCAATGAGAAATTATTAGGTGCAGAGTCTGAACGTAGCTCTGCGTTTGGACATCAATTAAATTTAGGCATGTGAATTTATACTTGGATTTCTAATATTTTTTTTTCTTATGACCTAATGACTTGACCTAGTCCATTTAATTTTTAAATTAACACTATTTTTATATTTTTAAGAAAGAAACCCACGAAAACTCTTGACTATTTAGTGTTTTAGTAGAATAAAACTTTTGGTACCTATGAAAGAAAAATAAGAAATAGATAATGAAGATGAAAAATGGTTTGGAGGATGTTACATTCTCTAAGGAGATGACATGCTCATAGAACACGAAGACTAAAAGGTGGTATGCAAACATCTAGGAAGAATTGAAGATAACAAGACTACAACTAATCTTAGGCAAGAGTTTATAGGATAGTATAGAGATTACAATGTTGGATGAAACGAAAGTCAATTTGGTTAAACCTGATGTAGATTTGAAGTTGAACTTATCAATATATTTTAAATCCACTCAAGTTTTACTTTGTTTCCTATAAATATATAGTTTTTAGGGTTTATGATGTATTCTTTAATTATTTATGATGTATTTTGAAATGTAGTTTGTTCCTTATATACAAACTGTGTATTGCATATGAGAAGCTTAGATGCATCGATATTAATGATTTATGTTTGTTTACCTCTTTTTGATGCTTTATGCAGTTGTACACATTGTGTATAAGGGAAAATGTTTAATTTGGTCTTTTTCTATACAAACATTATTTATTTCATGTAAAAAGATTAGATACAATGATATCAGTGGTTTATGTATTCTTTTTTATTCATTTTGTTATTTTTTTGAACTAATATACAATGAGTGTGTATAAGGGGAATTTTTTGAATTGTGGTTTTTTCCTTCTATATACACTGTATATTGCAAGTGAAAAGCTCAGATACAATGATATCAATAATTTATGTATCATTTTTTAGTTCATTTTGTTACTTTTTGAACTAATACATAATGTGTGTATAAGGATTTTTTTAATTACAATTTTTTTTATATTCACACTATGTATTGCATGTAAAATGCTTATTTATAATGATTTAGATAGTTTATGTTATGTTTTTCCCCTTTAAAATATTTTTTCTCTTATACACATGATGTGTATAATGGTAAAAAGGAAGCATACAAGTTGTACTGCAGTTATGCCTATAATGCTAGTTTTAGTGTTCGTAAGGAACATCAAAATTACTAGCTAAATTCTAAAAAAATAAGATGTAAAGACTTTGTCTATTTAAAATTTGGTTTTATTAAGGGTCTTGATTTGAATTCCCAAATAAATCTTTGAAAAATAATTACCAAAATGGGGTATCCGACTATGATTTAAGTTTACAGTAGATGAAGATAAAAATTGGAAGGTGCAAAATTTTATAGAAAACTAAAATCAAGAATTGGCTAAGCTAGACGAATATCTACTTAGATCATGTAAGAATATTAGTGATGAGAAAGCATCAGTTCTTAAATCGATGACAGAAGTCGGGATAAAAATCAGTGATGCATTTTCTACATTAAAAGGGATGGATATGATAGATTATCAAGAATGTTGGCTTCTTTAAAAGGGATACCTACAACTACATTCAGAAAGAGAAAAGAGCAATGATTAAATGTGGAGACACTAATTCATTAAATCAATTATTTAAAGATAGACAAGTTGATGATAGTTTGTTTAAATGAGATGTCCAAATTAATGAATTTGATGGATTATTAATTTTTTTTAGGTTGAGGGGATGTATATGATAGATTATAACTACTTTGGAGATGTGATAATTTTTTATACTAGCTATAGACGTAAAAAATATAATTTAGTCTAGGCACCATTTGTCAAAGTTAATAATCATTGGTACAATATTCTACTTAAGATGGCTTTTTATCAGAAGAAATAATTAAATCATTTACTTGGCTATTTAAAATATTTATTTGAATAATGGTGATAAATATCCAATAAAAATACTCACTGATCATGACCAAGCAATGACTCAGGCTATAAAAGTTTCATTACCTCGCATATATCATAGACTGTGCTAATAGCACATCCCTAAAAAGATTCCATCATAATTTTGGTGCTTCAACAATAATAAAAAAGTCAGAGAACTCTTTTATAAGTGTTTGAGAAAGTGTGACTCTAAAAAGGAGTTTGAGAAAATATAAGATAAAATGATCATATAAGGGAGCCTCCATAACAATGGTTAGTTGGAGGAGCCTTCTAGGATAAGAAATATGTGGTCAATAACATTCAATAAGGATTATTTTAGCATGAGTATTACATCCACAAAGTGTAGCGAGTCTATAAATAATGTGTCATTATATTTCAAAACCCACAAGTTTTATAACTAATTATTTTTTAGGCCTAAAGAGGGTGATGATCACATAAAGTTGGAATGAACATATGAAGATTACCAATGCGGCTAGTCCGTAACAGTACATGTAATAAAAAAATAACCCAATATCAAAGCAATCTGCTCGATTTTATTTAAAAAAAAGTGAAAGTTTGTTAGGGATATTAAACCCTTATAAACTAGCCCGAGGCTAATCAAGAGGGGGAATGAATTGCTGTTTTAAAAATTTTTCAAACAAAACCACAATCACAACCAAACAATCACCACAAAAATAAAATGCAAAAAATAAATGCAAAATATGCAATAAGAAAGAACAGACCAAATTTTATAGTGGTTCATTCAACTTGAGCTACATCCACTCCCCGGAGCCTCTCCTCCGGGTATTTCACTAAACTCAATGTCTCTCCTTTTGCTCTCACAGCAAGGAAGAGAAGCCCATATAAAAACTCCTTTCCATCGACCCTGATGAGGCAGAGAACCTAACTTCCTTCGCTTCCTCCTGAAGTAGACAGAGAACCTTGATCAATTGCTGAAGTAGGCCTCACTAGAATCTCTAAGAAACTAGGGATGATGACCAGAGAAGATGACTCGGATTCTTGCTTGGAGAAACCTTTCTAAAACTCCTCATAAGATCCTCTCTCTCTCTCTCTCTCTCTCTCTCTCTCTCTCTCTCTCTCTCTCCCTTGCTCTCCCTCTCCTATTGGCTCTCTCAGGTTAGGACAGCAACAAAAGATCCTATCTTGAGTAAACAAGAGGTCTTATAAAGAAGGGATTCAAATTTTCCCTAAATTACAACAAATTGATAAATATCATCCAGGACGATCAATGGATCATTTAGTACGGTCAGTACAAATTCAGCTCAATCAGTCGTGACGATCTGGGAGAGTCTGGATGATTAGAAGGTTTCTTTATTATAATCATCTATGATGATAGTACATCATCCTGTACAATTAGTTCAAGGGATCAAATATCATCCAAACACTTGCTCTGTTCGGCCATACTTTACCTGGCTTGGACGATGAAAAATAACTGATCGTCCAGGATGATTTCACAATCATCTTGGCCGATTAGTTCAAATATATCAAATATTGTCCAGAATATCACCCTGGTAACATGTTTGGATGATGAAAAAATAACTGATCGTCGAGAATGATTTATGGATCATCTTGTATGATTAGTTCAAAACATCAAGTATTGTCTAGAATATCGCCCTGGTCGTCCAGAAAGAAACTAAGATTTATTTAACGAATCATCCCGGATGATCATGTGATTGTCCAGGACAATATAATCAAGCAATCAAACCTTAATTTATTTCCTTAATTATTTAACTAATTTAGGCCTAATTGAAATGCATCATCCAGGACGATGTCCAAAAATAAAATATGCCTAAAAAAGTTGGCAGCTGATTCTTTCTAATTTGAGCCTATCGTCTAGGACAATGTTAATATCATCTAGGATGATTGGCATAATTTTGGCTACCTTAACTAGAATGTCATAATTAGGCTTTTTATTTTTATCTAATCGTCCAAGGTGATTTGGGATTATCTCGGATGATATGACCAAAAATAGAAAACTCTAAAAATAGACATAATTTTTTTCCTTAGTGTGTGTGTGCAATGTTACTTAGCATTAGGATCCACTTTGTAATATTTGACTCATGAAAAGAAAAATCCCCTTGACGTGCACTTATAGACTGACTTAGTCCTAATTAACCCATTCTTAAGCTGGCTTGATTTGTAATTTGATCTTGTGGACCTAAAATATTAGTAGGCAAGGCAGCCATAGAAAAATAAAAGTGTCAGAAATATTTGCTATCACCAAAATTATAATTCTTGAATCTAGATTCACAATAAAAATCTTTATTCAAATTTTAAGAAGAATTTTTACATGGTATTGGTGGAATGTGTATAGACTATGATTCAAGAGATTCATTGAAAATTTTCATCAAAAGCGTAGAGAATAAGGACCAGTTGATCCCTTAAATATTCATTTTGATGCAAAAGAGGTTAGCATTCAATGCACCTATGCTAAGTTTCAGGCAATGGATTTACTATGTTCTCACTATACAAGAGTTATAAGGTAGCTAGATATTATGAATATTTATGAGAAATACCTACTGTTTTGATGATTAGTAAGAGCTAGGAAAGATATATATACTGGCCTCATGTCCACAGGTTTGGAAAAGAAAGACATGGCATCTGAGGCCTGCAGTGGCATGATACTCAAAATCATATTAACATATTTGCATATCAAATTAGCAGACAAGCACAGTAGATTAAGGAGGCAGAAAAGTACATGTTGGTTGTAATGAAGGACATGGATGAAAAATATAAAGTTGATCTTTGATAGCAAGAGAAAGAACCATAAGTTTATAGGCAATACAAATGATGGGATTACAAAATTAAAAGACCAACCAAGGTGTAGGCCTAAAAGCATCTCTAATGAAAGGTTTAAGGGCTACTGGAAAAAGAGGAAAAATCTTAAGAGTAAGATGTAACTTAGATAATAATTACTTTTAAATATATATTATGAGGTGATATATGTTTTGCTAAGATTAGTTTTTTCAACAGATAAATCTATCGTAAAGGTGTCTAAAACAAAACTCTGTTCACCTTCAAGGTAGATCAAGTTCTCAAACATGCATGAATGCTTCAATGAGGAATTTATAAATAGGTCAGCAACCAGTCAACCAACCAACCAACATCTAAGTACACGAGGATGATGATGATGGATATCATTGCCTCAAAGAAATAATTGCATTCAATTTAAATTTAGGTTAAGGATGATAGTTTAATCAAATGTTTTTATGGCTTACATATTGACTTAGAATGTAATATTCAATTATTTAAATGTCGAATGACACGAAGAGGCATGCTTCTATAAATAAATTATGTAAAAATTTATATAAAATGATAATTGATATTTTTCGTAAAGAGACACGGTGTATTGCATGTGAAAATCTTAGATATAATAATTTCAATGGTATATATAGTGTTTTTGTTCATTTAGTTTCTTTTTGAACTAATATATAGTGTGTGTATTAGAAATATTTTTTTGGATTATGAATTTTTTTTCATTTATAGACATTGTGAATTGCATGGGAAACAGTTAGTTACATTGATTTAGATAGTTTATGTGATATTTTTATTCATTTTGATATTTTTTTGAACTTATACATAGTGTGTATAAAGAAAATTTTTTGAATTAGAGTATTTTTTCTTATACAGACAATGTGTATTGGATGTGAAACGTTTAGTTACGCTGTCTTAGACAAATTATGTGATATTTTTTGTTTATTTTGATGCTTTTTTGAACTATTACACAGTGTGTATTTGGGAAATTTTTTGAATTGTAGTTTTTTTTTCTTATAAAGACACTATGTATTGCATGTGTAATGCTTAGTTGAATTTATTTAGATAGTTTTTGCATTTTTTTATTCATTTTGATGCTTTTTTGAATTAGTACACAGTGTGTGTACTATAAAATTTTTATAATTTTTTTTCCTTATACAAACATGTGTATTGCATGTGAAACGCTTAGTTACAATGACTTAGATAATTTATATTGTGTTTTTGTTCTTTTTGATGCTTTTTGAACTACTACATAGTGTATATAAGAGAATTTTTTTTATTTGCAATTTTTTCCTTATACATGCAATATGTATTTCATTTGATATATTTAGTTATAATTATTTAGATAGTTTATGTAGTATTTTTGTTTAGAACTAAGCATTTCACATGCAATACACAATATCTGTATAAGGAAAAAAATAACAATTCAAAAAAAAATTATAATACACACATTTTGTACTAGTTCAAATAAGTATCAAAATAAACAAAAATACTACATAAACTATCTAAATCATTGTAACTAAATATTTCACATGCAATACATAGTGTATGTATTAGAAAAAAAAACATAACTAAAAAACCCATATAATTAAGCATGCCACAACAACTGAAACTTACATATCACTATGCTTTTCAAAATGACTATCCATGAACAATTGCATTTCCTAAGTTGTCATCTTTTTTTCCAATGCATTCCTTTATTTTTCTTGCTTGGTGCAACAACTTCAGGTAATGAGTCCACCATAATGACTACATTAGTTGTAGTTATTTGTTGCACAGGTGGGTTGCCTCTTTTCCTCTTATCACCAGCATTAGTTTATCATTCATCACTCTAACGACTACAATCGATCCCATGGTTGTCGCATCTAGTAGTTCATCCTCAATGTTGTCGACAACAGGAGAAATTACAACTACTAGGCATCCTCAATGATGTCGACAACATGAGAAATATAACAACTGGGGAATCCTCAATGATGTCAACAACATGAGAAATTACAATAATAAGGGCTTCTGGTCTTGTTGAGGATGATTCTGCCAGAAGATACTTTTTATCAACTTTATATGTAGAATTATATTCCAACAACTTTCATTTACAGTAGCCCAACCCTTAAGCTAAGCTTCTCATCAATTATATAAAATTTCATTTCCAATAACCCAACTCTTGAGCCAAGATTCTTTTCAATTATAGCAACTTTCATTTCCAATAACCCAAATCTTGAACCAAGATTCTCTTCAATATCCTTGAGCAGAGAATTACATAAGGTGCACATTTTAATCATCACTTGCTTAGAGATGTTAACAGTTATATTAGTGGATGTTGTGATGCAAAAAAATTCCTTTTGTCAAGGTGTAGAGCAGACTTATTGAGGAGAATTAGAGAGATGGGCGAGGGTTCAGGGGAGATGGGATGTGTTGTTTGGCTGTTAATATAGTCCTTATGTAGCAAGAGATATGTTTCCTCCCGAGTTACTCCGTAGAGAGAATAAAAAATTTGCACATAAGTGAGCCCATTATCACAGTAAGATTATGAACACATTAAATTTCCTATCATATTATGTGTGGGGAAGCATGTGTACTTTGCTATCCTTCAGCTCATCAAATAATTGGGAAACTAGTTGGGAAATATAAAATATGTGACAGCCCTATATAAGGAAATAAGATCCTGAGTTACCCATCTTAAGGGAATAAATTGATGTGTGCTCCAGCAATCAAACTTGCAAAAGATCAAATGTAAAATTAGGTAATAAATTCCTTAAATGAATTATTAATTAGTGAGAAACTTAGATGTTGTTATTGCTCACTATTAACAAATGTACAAATCCATTTATATAACCTAGTGGGATTTCCTACACAAAATTTTTGGCAATCCCATTAATCTGAGAAACTAAGAAATCTATAATGGCCTCTGCCCAGTTATAAGATGAGAACTCGTCTATATTTTGTGCAACAGTAATAAGCCTTGTTAGGGTTTTATAGTTATGAAGGGAAAATAATAAATTAGACAATAGAAACATGATAAATTTATTTACAATAAGGGTAGCTTAAATTACTTTGTTGATGCTTTTTATCTCATTTTTTATATTGATTGATAAATATGTTATCAGTGTCTCATTTTTTCAGCTAATATTAGTGTTGACCTCATTTTTGTATGAGGTCACTTGGACCAATCCTGACCCCAAATCAATTCAATCTCCAAACCAATCTAAACTCTAGGATTCTCCTACATCCAAACCTTAGGATCTACCTAGATCTTAGAAATCCAAACCAAATTTCAATACTAAAAGGCTAAGTCCTAAAAGCCTTTTGCAGCAAATTTTCAAACACTTAAAAAATCAATCAAATGACCTCCGATTCAGAGTCTGTTAGTTGAATACTGATGGGACATG